>NC_143261.1:44056761-44208276 GCF_984573655.1 Nuphar pumila
TGATGTTAATTCAATATACACATAAGAGGCTTATTTAAACTGTGAATACGTTGTGGATAAAAAAAAAATGTGGAACAAATGTTGTGAAATGGAGGCATTGGGTGATGAATGTAACTGTTGCAGTTACAACAACAAAGGGGACATGCTGGATTTGCACAGGGTGTTCAACAATGATACTAAATGAGGTGGTGGTAAATGCATAGATGATATAAACAGGATAAGTAGGAGATCATCAATAGGCACAAGATATCCAACATCGCTGACATGACATAGCAGCTGTGTATTGGTGCATGAAAGTGTAAGTGATCATGACATAAAGAAAAAGGGTAGAGATGTACTGTGTGGAATGACATGACAACATATACCCAAAATGCAAGCAATATGATAGTGACAGATGGCAATTTCTATTAATAAATAAAATTAAAGGAAAGAAAGAGTATACATGTGAAATGGTAAATGGTAATTTACAACTGAAGGATATTAACCCAAAAATCATGTTAATGTGAGGTTGCCACATACAACTGATTATCTCTTATCCACTCAGTTTCATCAATACAGAAATACTGACAGAGACTACAAATTGCATGTAATGGAAAATTGAAACCTGTTTTGGTAGCTGCAGTGCCCACCATGTTGTATAGAATGCACAAATAAGTGTCTGCCGTCAAAGATGAAAGATGACAGCTGTTTAAACAAACTCCTTTCATTAATACATGAAAGGTAGTGTTATTTCAAAGCACCGAGGATCACTTTTGAAACCATTATTTAGAATCTTTGGATCTTTCTAAAGAAGTTAATATGAAGGGAATTTTTTTTTTTGCATCATTGAGTTCAAGCCTGCCAATGAGGGGCTGTTAATCCTGGCTTGTAACATTCTAGACAACAGTCGGACTCAACAAGATGTTCCACTTGGCAGGAGCTTTGAACACTAACCTTCCAAATCCCTTTTCAGTTGATTTCACACTTCAGGTCTACAGGATATTTTTGGTTTGCTTTATTCACTATCGAACCTGGTTTATTCTAGCTTTCCAACATCTTTTCCTACTCTTTGTCAAGGTTTGCCTGCTGCTATGTTTGAAGCCTCCCAGAGCATTTAAAACAGTACAAGAACAAGACATAATCCAAAAAAAAAAAAATAACATACTACCATCTGCGGTACAAGAACTCATAGAGCATTCTCAAGTTCATAGATAATTACCTGAAACATGATGCCAATGAAGGCCCAAAGTGTGAAAATGTGGCAAGGGATACCTATGCATAACTCATGGAATATCGATGAAAGAGGGACAAAAACCACAACTGCAACTCCTTGAGAGTCTTGGATTGCCGGATTACAGTGGCCAGATTGCAGTGGAAAGATCTTCACTTGGTCCACCAGAGAAGGAAACCCTTCTTATGATTGTTTTTCTTTTCCAACTGTAGAATACCAACCTTCAGGTATGAGTGTTAAATAAAAAAAATGAATGATTTTAATAGCGAAAATATTAGTCACAATATGAAACAATGTGTAACATTAAATCCAGAATATAAACCGACACCCTGATTCTGCAGAAAAACACCAGAGAAATTCTATGAAGAAGGATTTTGCAGAAAAGAGGCTCTATATTTCTTTTCATTGTTTTTTTTTTTAGCAGCATTCATTTTGGCGCACTCGGTTGAATCTTCAAGTTTTGAGTCTTTGGTTTCTGAAGCTGGAAATGTGAATTGTACCTCTGCAGGTGGAAGGACTGAGATACTCGATGCAGAGGGGCTGAACCCTCCCAAACAGGGCCCAACAGAGGGCTTCAGTAATCCAGTGACCTCAATTAGAGTCAATTTTAGATCGGAAGAGGCAGCTGTAAATACCTTTTGTTATTGATTGTCTGGTATTTGAAGAAGCAATCCACTCTTGGCTGGGTTGGTGTGGAAATGTTAGGTGGATGGACCATGGCATAGACGTTCAACTGTTCTTCATCTGGCCGTTTTATCTTTTCTTTAAAAATACGAAGCACTAGAGATGGTGAGCATATCCTCTAGGGGGAAGTAAATACTAATGCTGCTAGATTCGTTGAAATAAAAGGGAAGATGTAGATCCATGATGGATGAATGAAACAATCAGAAATTACAAATGGAATAAACCTCCAGAACAAAATGTTAATGTTAGATCGATGATGCAGCAACTAGAAATTAAGCATGCTAAAAAAAAAAGTATTTGAACATATTACACAGGAATCATAAATAAATAACATGTAACTAGGATTTTGAGGGAATGAAAAGCACACGCCTACAAGGGAAATGTAGGTTCGTAATTGCTTCTCATCTTCTCAGTTGATCATCCAGGACCATTATTTTACTAGTCTTTTGCAGAACAGTAAAGAGGGAATATCAGAGAAAAAAGAAGAAGGAGAAATATACATATGTTGAAGATGAATCGAGGCTAGATGCTGACATCAGACTGTTAACAATATGGTGATTCCTTGAAAATTCTGCGAGTGGTATTAACAATCTTTTGGATTGATCTCCCATACTTCTGGCTTTTCCTCAACGTCTCTTGCAATCCAAGGCTGCAAATCCCTGTGTGCCTGATGGATGAAGATTGCTGATGCTACCGGTGGTACACTGAAGATGTTGAGCATAGGTGTAGTGAAATAAAAAGGGGATACGCACGGATGTACATATATTGATATGGGCCGAACCAGGTTTTCAATACTTGTATGGGGCTAATGTACAAAGCACAACAGGTAATTCCTCACGGTCACAACTCCAAAACCTTATAAAGCTTGAAATATGTCTCAATGAACGAATTCCCAAATGAAATAAAACACCAGTACCCAACCATATTTTCTCCTCGGAACAAGACGAAGAATCATCTAATCAAAGCATAATAACAAATTTGGAATTTGTACTAAGCATGAACTGAGTTTAATACTCAGAACAAGAAATCAAAAAAAAAAAAAGGAAAAAAAAGTGTTGGAATAGCATTATTCCGTTGTTTTTGCACAAGAGAAGTTGATGTCGCCATAAGCGACCCAACACGCTCGATGGTGCATCCATGGAACAAAATCAAAAGAAATCGAAGATATGAAGGCAAATGGGAGGTGACTAAGGGATTCTTACCTGGGATTTTGCAGGAAGTCCGGAGATCGGAGGAAGGAGGAAGAAAGATTTTCTTCAGTAAGGAGGGGAAAACACCAGAGAAGGAGGGATGAAGTGGCTATCGATGGGTGAAATGGATGGATGTGGACCAGAGGGTGTTGAAGAAAGAGAGAAACAAACCTTCATGAAAGAGGGGTGCAGGGGTGAGAACGGATGGCTGGGGTTTTCGTTGTATGGTTCCTTTATAGGGGAGAAGGAGGAGGTTCGGTTGAAGATGAGCGGTTGAGGCGAATGGCCATGGCGATCGATCGAGTCCGATGGTGAGGAGGTTTCCAGAAGGGGGGGATGAAGGGAAGGAAAGAGGGAAGATGGCTGAGGGTTTCGGTGGCTGAGGGAGTCGGCCAGAGAGAGAGAATCCGAAAAGCTCCTCCCTCTAAAAAAAACCTAACTCGACCTTTTGATTTTTGCAAAAAGGGGGCTTTTTCTAAATTTTTTTCAAAAAGTGGTTTTTCTAAAGAAGATTGTTTTTTCCAAAAACGGGTTTTCAAAAACCACTGCAACTTCCTTCATTTACTTTTGATTTTTTTGTTCTTTTCTCAATATTTTTATTTTTTTATATTTTGGAATGAAAAACTGAGAAAACAAAGACTAAACCCTAATTTTTTTGTATTTTTCTAAAAAGAATATTTACAAAAGTATTTTCCTGAGAATTTCAGACCATTTCAGGAAAATTTCTTCAGAAGAATGGGTTTGGATCCAGGTTTTGAGAAAATGTTCGAGTTTTGATACTCGAATCAAGAAATTTGATTTGATGGATCCAAACAGATGTCGGATGGACTGTCCGAGCTTTTTAAAGACTATTTTTTGGTATTTTCTATAATTTTAATTTAAAATTTGAACAAGGAGACTTAGACTTGGATCTGGACAATGGATCCAGATCCGAAATCAATTTAAACATAGGAAATGGATTTGATTTCAGTAAAACTTGAGAAATGAACTGGAATTTAGATTTGAAATGACCCATTTGCTCAAAAAATGAATTTAGGGGTAAGAAGGGAATATTTAAAAGATTTTGAAAAATTTGGGGTGTTCACACTGTAACAGTGCAAATGTAAGTCAAGCAAACAGATGGTGGTGCTGATGTGTGTTGTGCGGCAGCTGCTAGTGAAGGGTTGTGAAGTATTGCTGCAATGTGGTAGCAACAAGGTGAGAGATACGCATGATTTATGAGGCCCACCAACAAATGAATAACCTCAGCCTTACATATGGAAAATCCAGGCAGGTAGTGAAAAACACTGCAGAAAAACTTACATATTCGACTTGATTGCCACCCATAACTTCATGACAAATCAGGTATTAATGAAGTGATGAATGCATCACCTGCTTCAGTTGTTCCTCTGCACTGATTTGAAGATACTACATTAGTTTTCCCATGCCTAGCAATGTGGGTGACATTTAGCATTTGCCTTCTGAAAAGGCCTAGAAAACTTTTGTATGCAGTGAAGGCACCCTCCACTAATATCGAGATTGATTTATCATCCATTTCAATATGAAACATGATATTAGTTATAGACTTTTCTGTTCCTCCATGTTTTGGAAAGTCTCGTTCTCTTGGTTACCAATGCTAAGACCAGGACTAGTAGGCAACAGATGAAGTCATTTTCCTAATTTGTGAAGCCATTTGTGCTTTATAAGCAAACCTGAAGGCATATGACAACAGACGTGGCCCAACAAAAAGACCAATTCTACACCCAAAACAGCATAATCTTTCGCAGCTTTTCACAATTGGAAAGCATAAAAGCACGCATGACTATTACTGTGGCAGATCTCACCTCATCATCTTCCAAGTTGTTTGAGTCATCCTTCAAAGGCATGAACATCTCATTCGATTTGAAAGTCAGAGTTATTTGATCAGCCAATGCTTCTGGGTTTAAATCGGGATTATAGAGAGATATGCAGGATGCATGGCATATGATATTAGTGGTGGATCAGGGGGATGGGAAATGAGAGGGGTTTATATGTTGCCAGTAGATGCATTAACAGGAATGATATTGATATGGCAATAATGAAGCAAACTTTGAAAGCAACGAGATACCATTAATGAGATGTTGGAGAACAAAACAACTCAGAACAAGAGATAAAAAAAAATGACGGTGAAATGATAGTTAAATGGGGGGGGGGGGGGGGGGGGGCAGAGCATATTGCTTTGAAGAAATTCAAGACACAAAACCGATAAAGTGATTATGACCTTCGGGAAACAAGAAATTAGGAGATCGATTGAGGCCCCCTTTTTTTTTAGGATGAACCTGATCTGTTATTGAATCAGATCAGACATCCTTTTCGAGAGCCATATCTAGATGCAAAATGACGATGATTTTAAGTTGAAATGGCAATTGATCGCAACACAGAGCATAGGCAGGGAAATATAAAACGAACTGTAATGAATATCATACTTAAGCAATGTCCAGCAATAGTAGCATCAAAAATCAAAACGTCACGGTCAACAAGGGCAATGAATCGAACATCGAGACAAAGATCCCATAGGAGATCTGAAATTCAACAGAAAATTGAGATGAAAGTGGATTTTAGCAGCAAAAATTGAGCTGGGGTTCCGATGAACCCTGTCGAATTATTGAATCCGACATCGTGAGCCCAAAATCAGAGCAAAAAACTAAAATAAATAAATAAATAAAACAAAATAAAAGGAGATGTGGGAACGTGGTTGTTCCGTTGTTGTTGCACGAGAGAAGGGATTGATAATGCTATATGCAGCCCAATCCACAACTCGATGGTGCGTCAAATGGGAGAAAACGAAATAGAAAAAGGAGCTAAACAGGAAACTCAGGAAAACAGCAGAGAGGGAGGGGAATAGATTGCCTACCTGATTACTGCAGGGAATGGTTGATCTCCTCCGGATGGCTTGCAACTTCGAAGCACTAACAAAGGTTGTGAAGGAGTAAAGCTCGGTGTTCCTTCAGCGAAAACAGAGAAGAAGCTTGCTGATTCCACTTGCTTGCAAGGATTTTGGGAGAGAGGAGCAGTGAAAGCGTGATTCAGGTAACTCGTGGATGGATACAAGAGGGGTTTGGGGTCGAAGGTATACGTAATGGGTAGGCGAATCGTTTATGTTGCTGGATGATGTTCATAAGGGAGGTTGCTCCTCTTTTCCTCTTCCTCCCCCCTCGCTCCCTTCCCTTTACGCCCCTTTTATAGAGAGGGGAGGAAGGGTCTGGAAGGAAAATCGTTGGGGATTGATGGTTGGATGAGGAGAAGATGAAGGTCGTTGGTGATCGAGGGTGGATAAAGACGAGGGGTCCTAGTCAATGGTGGCTGGAGAAGAGAACTCTCCAGAAGGGGGAGGATCGGGCGTGCGAGAGAGAGCGGGAGAGGAAGGATGGGGGTTTCGTTGGAGATGAAGGGTGGATGAAGGCCAAGGTCATTGGTGATCAAGGATGGAGATGAAGGATGAAGGTGGATAGCCGATGGAGGCTTCCAGAGGGAGGGCCTGCAAGAGGGAGTGGGAGAAAATGAGACAAAGAGAGAAAATGAGACAGAAAGAAAGAGCGAGACAGAGAGAGACCATTTTGAGTTTTCCCAATTTTCAAAAATAGGGTTCTTCTTAAAAAAGATTTTTCAAAAAAAAGGTTTTTACTAAAATAAGCTAAAAAGGGTGTCTCAACCAGTCTTTCGATGATTTATTTTTTTTGTTTATTTTCTCTATATTTCTATTTTTTTGGTGTTTTTGAAATAAAAATTCTAAAATCTATGGGAAAATAAGGGATTTTAAAACTATTTTGTAATTTTTGAGAAATATTTACAAAAGAGGGGTTTTTTGAGAATTCATTTTTTTTTAATATTGGAAATTCCTTCAGAAAATGGGCTCGGTTATAAGGTTTTGAGAAAGTATTTGAGTTTTGGATCTCGAATCGAGGAATATAGGGCAATAGATCCAAACGGGTACCAGATGGACTGTCTGAGCTTTTTAGAAATTATGTTTGGTATTTTTGGAAATTTAATTTGAAAATTGCATAATGCGACTCAGATTGGGATTTTGGCACTGGGTCCGGGTCCAAAATTGAGTCAGATATGTAAAATGGATTTGATTCCAGTAAATTCGAGAAAAAAACTGGATTTTTGTTTTAAAATGACTCGATTTACTCAGAAAATGAGGGTCAGGGGTAAAAAGGGAATATTTATAAAATTTTGAAAAATTTGGGGTTTTCACAGTTATCAGCTAGCATGTCATCATTTAGTGCATAAAAGCATGTTCTGACCTATGCTTTCCCGTAAGTTCAAGGCTTTATACATACATTTTTTAAACTTAGGATATCATGTACACTTTTCCATATACATCTCACACACCTGTTAGGGACTTTGTATAATCATCATTCATATGCTTTTCGTTGTATTTTGGTGATATACTAGCCATGTTTTTGCAGGGATGCATGGAAGAAGTTGCTCTTTCTTTCTTAGTTTAAGGAATTTTTTGACTTTCATTCCAATATTGTAATAGTTAGATTATAATGAGAAATCTACTTTTCCTGCATTAGATTAGCTTGTATGAGCATATATATCTTAGAAATTGCTTGTTTTCATATCATTTTTTTTTATTGCAAAAATTCACAAATGGAAAACACGAATGGCACGTGCACCATTCTAATAAAAGGTGATTAAGTACTAAGTTGATGATTTGCATCAATGGCCATAGTCAGGGTGTGAACAAAACTTATGATTTTCATCTTTTATGGAATAACACTGGATCCACACTGGATCTCTTTTTAAAAATCATCATATTTTTCTAAATATTCTTCCCTTTATCAGAGTTTAACTTAAAATTAACTCAAAATATATATCAATGGCCATAGTGAGGATATATTGAGAGTTAGTCTCATTTTAAAACTCTATAAGGGCACCAAAATATATTTTATTCTTCACTTAAACTTAAATTTGATTACCATATAATACATTCAATGACCATAGTTAGGGATGTATTATATCTTCAATCTTATTTCAATTCATTTAAAGAATGAGATATGCTTTTCAAAGCCCAATTTCAAAATTCTTTAAATTCATTCATCATTTAGGATAGAATTACATCATATTTAAAAAAAATAATTCTTTTCAAAATCCAAGTGATCTTGAATATCTTCTTCATTTCTCAAACCAATCTTCAATTTCTATTCATCTTTCCATCTCATTTCAAGATTCAAAAATCCAATTTCAAAGTCCAATTTCAAAGTCCAATTTGACTTTGAAATTTCAAATTCATCCTTATATTCAAAATTCAATTTTCAAATCAAATTTCAAAGTTCAATTGACTTTGAAATTCCAAATTCATTTTCAATATTCAATTTCAAATTCAATTTAACATCTTAGATCCAATTTCAAAGTTCAACCCAACTTTGAAATTCCCGATTCATCTCCTGATTTCAAAACTCAAGTTTAAAATCAAGTTTATTCTTTATTTTTCAAAATCTTCAAAGTTCTATCCCAAGATCGAGTCTTGACTCTCAATTCAAAATCAAGGTTTTGAGATTGATTCTGAGTCTCAAAATCCGATTTTTCCTAAAGTTTAAATCCCACTTTTAAATTCAAATCTGGATTTCCAAAATCCAGATCCATCTTCAAAATCCCATTTGGATCTTTAAAAATCCAATCTTATCTCGGATTCTAGATTTAGAACCCAATTCCACCCTGGATTCAGATTTTCAAATCCAATTCCATTTTGGATTCCAGACTTCAGATCCAACCCCATTTAGGATTCTAGATTCTGGATTCAACTCCAATTTTGGACTCCAGACTTCGAATCCAATCCCATTTAGGATTCCAGATTTCGGATTCAACTCCATTTTGGATTTCAGACTTCGGATCCAATTCAATTTAGGATTTCAGATTTAGCTCCATATTGGATGCTAGATTTCAAATCAAAAATTCATTCTAGAAATCAGATCAAAAATCCATTCCAGATTTCAGATCAAACATCCATTCTAGAAATCAGATCAAAAATCCATTCCAGATTTCAGATCAAACATCCATTTTAGATCAAAAGTCCATTCTAGATTTCAGATCAAAATTTTATTCTAGATTTACAATCCAGTTCCATTTCAATTCTCATTTTTAAAGCCAATTTTGAATTTATTTTCTCATCAAATTCAGTTCCTGTCTTAGATCTTGAATTCAAAATCGATTCTTGAAAATCGATCCAAATTCAAAGTCCATTGTGACTTTGAAAATTCATTCCTATTTCAAAATTTCAATTCAAAATTCCCTTGCTCCTTATTCTTTTTAAATCAAAATTTATTTTCCCAACTTTGATTATTTTAAGACTTAGAACTTCAAATATCTTTTCAGATCTGTCTCAAGTTCTAAGTTAGATTCAACTTTCAAAAATCATTTCTTCACTCCATTATCAAATTCATCTCATAATCATTTGGAAAATCTCAAAATTTCTAAATTATTTTCTCAAAAAGCATACATTTCTGCATTTGTATTGCACAAGCATGATTCTTTGTGCATTTCAGACTTAGAATAAATTCTTAGATAATATTTTAGCAAAGCAAAAAGGCATAAATTTGATCCTTGGTTCGATTACCTCTGGTAAAGACACCTGGAACGGTCGAACCTCGTACCGACGAGCGAATCCTGTCTCTCCATTTTCCCATAAATTTTCAAAACGGAGGCGAGTAATTTTAAAACATTTTCAAAATTTTGGTCAGATGAGACCTTGCAAAACTGTTCCTCTCTCTTCTCTCTTTTCTCATTCACTCTTCTTTTCTATCTTTTATTTCCCTTCAAAAAGGGAATAGAGGCTAGAAAGGCAAAGAGAAGAAAAAGAGGAATAAGAGGAAATTTTTTGCATGATCACAGAAGTTGGCGATCGTGATGGGACTCGTCTTAGTCCGGTCGAATTTTTACCTTTTGCTTTACTTTAAATCTTATCTATGTCTTTATTCTACAAATGTCAGCTTCATTTCCATGCAAACCTTGGGAGCCTAGACTCTGTCCTAAAGCTGACATGACGCATATAGGATTTAAGTATGGTTTGGTAGGACCATATTGAGGAGATTATTCCATGTTCACTTATACTTAGGTCTGAAATACAACTCTCCTCAATTCTAGGGATTGAATGCAAACAATGTATGCAAGTGTATGCCCCTCTTCATTTAAAATTCTATCTCTTTAAGACTTGCATTAGAGCTTTCTGATTTTTATGCATGTTGAACATGTTTTCAAAAACATCCCTACCTATATTGTCCCGGTCTTCACGTTGCTGGGTTGTCTCACTGAACCATAGTTCGGGAAAGAGCCTCACAACCGGACCACTTATTTAGGTTAGCGCCCCCCTACCACGTACCTAAGGACAATAGTCTGAGGTATATCGATAGGTGCTCAAGGATGTTGGGAAGCCATTACCTTAGAACCAGAGAAATATTTTTATGCCACGTACTTCGAGCTTCAGCTTGAGTATATCGGCATACTTTGATTGGAATCAGATGATTTGAACCATAGAGTTAGGATTAAGGTCCTACAAGCCATTTCAAATATTGCATTTAGAGTCAGCCATTAGGGAGTGCTGTTTGCGTATCCTTGTTTGTTCAGCTGTGGTTATGCGATATTTCTCGTTGGTTGTACTTTTGAAATGCATATTTTTAAAACAATATTTTTCAATGAAATCAAGGAAAAATCGTCAACCAAAGATATAAAAACCGACTTTCCACAGAGTGGCGAGTACGGGTCGAATCCACAGGGAACAGGATACATTCTGAAATAAATCTAAATTAACACTTTATTAATATAACAAAGTTTACAATCTATGTCAATATTATAATTTAAATTAAATAACAATCTACACTATCAAAATAAACTCAAGCAGGAAGTTAAGTCTTCAACAGATCTCCTGGTGCAAAACTGTCTTTTCATCACATGTGCATTGGCACCTCATATTTGAATTACACCTGTGAACCTGTTCTAACTTATCAACCTACACAATGAAAACACAAAGTTAGTAAACAATTAATACTTAAATCTAAATTACAAACTACAACTAATTCTACACTATTTCTGAAATTAAACTACAATTAAATAACTACAGAAAACTATAATTACAATATCTAACTAATCTAACTAAGAAAATGAATGCTAACTACTCTAACTACCATTAATTGGATAACTACAATACTAGAAATACTAAAAACTATGTTGAATCAAACAAATAGTTAAATGACTGTTCTGTCCCTAAAGAATGCAAAAGTGGACTCTGACAACTTTTCACAAATCATTGTTTTGAAGGGTCAAACGAAATCCAATTTTTTCGAAATCACTTCTGTTTTGTAACTGACAGATCCAAGAATCTGACACATTTTACAGATTTGAAAAATACGTTCTATATATCCAGATATAAGCGTTTCAAAATCAGGATAATCTTGGAAATCGCAGGACCCGAAATTTAAAATCCAGAAAAAAGCTGTTTTCACAAAACGCTTAAAAACTCGACCAAATCAACTCGGATTGAGTTAAAATTTGGTCTGCTGACAGTTAACACACTAATGTGGAGAATAGAGAGATAATTTTCAGAAAAATCTACATAAAATAATGAGTGCATGACAGAGTAAAAATCAGTTTTAAAATTTAGTGCACTATTCATTTATTGAAATCCACAATTGACATTAAAACATTAAATCAAATATTAAAACAGTCTTAACCTAATCTAAACTATTGTTAAACTACATAAAGGACAACAATTAAGCTAATTATCTAAAATCTAAGAAATAACCTAACCCACTAAGATTAGTTCTAATCTAAACCAATTGTTAATTCTAATCTAACCTAAACTCACTAACTAACTAACTATTGTTAATTCTAAAACTTAATTAAAACAAACAACCTAATGTTAATGTAACTACTATTAGAGTTAACTAATCTAAGGTTAATAGCTAACTACCTAGGGTTAATCGACTAAGGCTAAATGCTAACTAGGGTTAGGTCCTAACTAATTTAACTAACTATCTAAGGTTAGTCTAACTAAGACTAGGGTACGGTTAGTGTTAATTAACTAGGGATAATATCTTAACTAAAGTTGTTACGACAATGAAGCCATACATGATACTTCAAGTACAAGGTTTTGATGATGAGCAAGTGGAATCAATTGCATTTCAGCTAAGGCTATGAAGAAATTGAAGAATTCAGTGAAGAATCTTTGAAGACTAGTGTGCAAATGTTTAATTCATTAAAAGTCTTAGATTCTTGTAAGAGCCTTACTTAGAGTGCATATTTAGGTTGCATTTCAACTTAAAAGTCTTTAGAAAAACTTTTCTAAAAAGAACCCTCATGAAAATCTTTTTTGAAAACTCTTTTCTTAAATTTTCATGTTTATTAGTCGACCAATAGTCTTACCAGTCGACTAATCCTTTCGCGCCATATTTTCTAAAAAGTCATTTTTGTCAAAATTAGTCGACCGAAGGTTTTATCAGTCGATTGGACAGAATGTCTGTTTTCTGGAAAATTAGCAGCAGTCGACTAATGGTTTTATCAGTCGACTGAACAGGACATGTGTTTTCTGAAAATTTAGCAGCAGTCGACTAATGCTTTTTATCAGTCGACCGAACAGAATGTTTGTTTTTCAGAAGATTTTAGCAGCAGTCGACTAAAAGATTTTTCAGTCTACTGATGATATTATCAGTCGACTAACTTTTCTCAAGTCGACTAAGTTTCAAAAGGTCAGATTTTCAAACGGCTCGATTAACAGATCAGTCGACCGACGATAACGGTCAGTCTACTAATAACTAACTATTAGTCGACTAACTGATGTTTCAGTCGACTAATTTTGCCGTTTTCCTGAAACTTCAAAAAGGCGTGTCTTTTCATTTTTCAAACGTTTTGATCGTTCGAAATGGACAGTTTTGACACCCTTTCATACTCTCAACGTATGAAAACTTTCAGCTATAAATATGAGTGCATTCTACACTCAAAAACATCAAATTCAATAGAATTATATTGAATTACTTCTTGCTTTTCACTCCTATTCATTCAAGTATTTGTTTTCTCACTCACGTGATATTTTCACTTCAGTTTTTCACTTAAATCACTTTGAGAGATAGTGAATTCGTGAGTAGAGTGTTTCAACAACCTCAAAAGCCAATTGCATCTCATTTGCATTCAAAAGGAAGGCTCATAGGTTGTATTGTAAGTTGTTATTTCTTTTCTGTAAAAAGAAGGACTCCTTTGTTTAAAGGAGTTGTTTGCTTTCAGTAGGGTTGTTACTGAAAGTGGGACCAGTTATGGTCTGTATGATCTTGTAGTTTACAAGGTTGATAGTGGATAATCTCAAGCGGGTTTTGCTTGGGGACTGGATGTAGGTCGGGTTAGACCGAACCAGGATAAAATCTTGTGTTCTTTGTGTGTTTGCTTTGAGATTTGCAAAATCATTCTATATTCTGTAGAAAATTTTAAAAGCACTATTCACCCCCCTCTAGTACTCGTTGCCTCGATCCTAGTGCACTTTCATTTGATATCAGAGTCTGGTTTGCTATTACTTTGATTTGACCATCATCTAGCATGGTAACTACAACATCTCAACAGAAAGAAGGAAGCTCCTCTGTTCGTCCTCCTCTCTTTGACAGAACAAACTATGGATACTGGAAAGTAAGAATGACAATATTCTTGCAATCCATGGATCTCGATATCTAGAGAGTTGTTTCTGAAAAGTAGCAAACTCCATCAACTGATTTCAATCGATGGACCGATGATGAAAAGAAGACTGCTTCACTTAATGCCAAAGCCATGAATGCATTATATTGTGGCGTTGACAAGGTAGAATTCAATCGCATCTCTCAATGCTCTACAACAAATAAAATTTGGCATACTCTTCTAGTAACTCACGAAGGTACGTCAAAGGTAAAGGAATCTAAAATTGCTTCTTTAGTTCATAAATTTGAATTGTTCAAAATGAAGCAAAATGAATCTATATCGGACATGGTAACTAGAATGACCGATATAACTAACACTTTGAAATCCCTTGGAAAAGAATATTCACAAGTGGATTTAGTCAGAAAGATTCTAAGGTGTTTAACTCCTGAATGGGAGAGAAAAACCACTGCTATTGAAGAAGCAAATGATCTCAATACTCTCACTCTTGAAGACTTAGTTGGTAACCTAATGGCATATGAGGTCCAACTTCAAGACAGACAAGAAGAAGAGCCTAAGAAAAAATCTCTTGCTTTTAAGGCTACTTCTGACTCAGAAAATTCAGAAGAAGATGAAGATGAAGATATTGCCCTCATCACAAGGCAATTCAGAAGATTCATCAAAAAGGGAAGATTTCAAAGAAAGGTAAAGAAAGCAGATTCTTCCATTCCCAATGAAGTAAAGTGCTTTAACTGCAAAAAGGCAGGACATATCAAAGAAAGATTTTCCTCTTCTCAAAATCAAGCCCAAGGACCAATTCAAGAAGAAAAAGGCATTTCAAGCATGTTGGGATGATAGTGACTACTCTTCCGATGAAGAATCAAATGAAGAAGTCGCCAACATGTGTTTTGTAGCACAAGAAGATTTGGTAAGTCAATTTGACTATGATGAGTTACTTGAAGCATTTAATGATTTATATGCTAAATTTAAGAGTCTTAGTTCTAAAAATAAAGAGTTAAAAACTGAAAATTTAACTCTTGACTCTCAAAATAAAGTGTTACTTCAAGAAATAGAAGATCTCAAGAAGGAAAATTCTTGCCAAGCACTTGAGATAAAAGAAATTGGAGTTAGAACCAATCTCTTACAAAAAGAAATATCTAGTATTAAAGAAAAGTCAAATGATCTTCTTTCTATAGTGACCAAATTCACAAATGGTCAAGAGAATCTAGAAAAACTTCTTGGTTCTCAAAGATGATCGGTTAATAAAACCGGATTGGGATATAGCTTCTTTGATACTCAAAATAGACCAAACTATGTGGTGAAAAATCAAAGACATTATTCTCAACCTTTTGTTCATAAAACAAAACTTTCTAGTTCTAATAGAAATGCATCTAGATATGATTATTCTAGACAAGTTTATTCTAAATCCTTTTATAGAAAGAATATTTATTATCAAAGGAAACCAAAATCCAAATGGATATGGGTTCCTAAGACTAACTCTCATGGACCCGAAAATAGAAAGGGGTCAAATGCTCTGCTTTCTGATTTTGTTGTAGGTACACAACATAAGGAGCAAATGGATATTGGACAACGGCTATTCCAAACATATGACTGGAAGGCCAGAGTTATTTTCCACCCTCCAAAATAAGGATGGAGGAACCGTCACCTTTGGTGACAATAACAAGGGAAAAGTGATAGGTATTGGTAATATTGGTAATCCAAAATTTCCCTTGATAGAAAATGTTCTTTTAGTAGATGGTTTAATGCATAATTTAATATCTATCAGTCAATTATGTGATAAAGGTTTTCATGTTTCTTTTAAAAATGATTTATGCTTAATCTCTGATTTTCAATCTAAAAAGATCATTTTTATAGGTAAAAGAAGAAACAATGTGTATGAACTATATCTAGATGAAATACCCTCTTTTAATGAAAAATGTCTTATTGTTTCAAATGTAATTCAATGGTTATGGCACAAGAGACTTGGACATGTTAACTTTAAAATTATTTTAAAATTATCCAAGAATGATCTTGTAAGAGGCCTACCTAGAATACCATATAAAAAGGATCACTTATGTGATGCTTGTCAAAGAGGTAAACAAATCAAGAGTTCTTTTAAAGCTAAAGATATAGTTTCAACAAAACGTCCTCTTGAACTTTTGCATTTAGATCTATTTGGACCATCTAGAATTCAAAGTTTGAATGGTAGCAAGTATGCTTTTGTTATAGTAGATGATTATTCTTGGTTTACATGGGTGATTTTTCTAAAAAGCAAAAATGATGCTTTTTCAGAATTTTCTAAACTTTGTAGAAGAATTACAAATGAAAAATCTATATCCATTATTAAAATTCGTAGTGATCATGGTGGTGAATTTGAAAATGAATCTTTTCTAAAGTTTTGTGATTTACATGGTATATCTCACAACTTTGCTTTTCCTATAACGGCTCCACAAAATGGAGTTGTTGAAAGAAAGAATAGAACTTTGCAAGAATGTGCTAGAACCATGCTTCAAGATAAAAATTTACCAAAATACTTTTGGGCTGAAGCAATTAATACATGTTATGTTCTAAACCGTGTTCTTATTCGACCAATTTTACATAAAACATGTTTTGAATTGTATTATGATCGTATACCAAAGATCTCATATTTCAAAATTTTTGGTAGTAAATGTTTCTTGTTAAATACCAAAGATAATCTTGATAAGTTTGATTCAAAATCAGATGAATCAATATTTCTTGGATATTCTTCTAGAAGTAAAGCATATCATATTTTCAATAAAAGAACATCTTGTATTGAAGAATCTTTACATGTTGCATTTGATGAGAATTGTGAGCAGGTTATACCTCTAAGCGAAGAAGAAGAAGCAATACTTCAAGAAGAACCCTTGATAGAGAATACTTTTCAAGAAAATATTTCTCTTCAACCAGTTTGGAAAGAAGTTTCTAATCATCCACATGAACAAGTTATTGGTGAAATAAAGAGTGGTGTCCAAACTAGAAGGCAGTTAGAAAAATATATTGCAAATGTTGCTTTCATATCTAAATTAGAACCAAAGAATATCAATGAGGCTTGTGTTGATGAATTTTGGCTTTTGGCCATGTCTGAAGAACTTAACCAATTTACTATGAATGATGTTTGGGATCTAGTTGATAGACCAAAGGATCATCCGGTAATTGGAACAAGATGGGTCTTCCGAAATAAGCTGGATGAAAATGGTGAAGTCATTCGTAACAAAGCAAGGCTAGTAGCACAAGGCTATAATCAAGAAGGCATAGATTTTGATGAAACCTATGCACCAGTGGCTCGATTAGAGTCAATTCGAATGATGCTTGCATTGCTAGTTACATGAACTTCAAGTTATATCAAATTGATGTTAAGAGTGCATTCTTAAATGGACACATCAATGAAGAAGTTTATGTAGAGCAACCTCCAGGCTTTGAAAATGAGAAATATCCAGAAAAAGTCTACAAATTGAAAAGAGCTTTGTATGGACTCAAACAAGCACCAAGAGCGTGGTATGAAAGACTACGAAATTTTCTAGAACAATCTGGTTTTTCCATTGGTCGGGTAGACTCCACTTTATTTATTAAAAATCTTATTTCAGATATTCTTATTGTGCAAATTTATGTTGATGACATAATATTTGGTTCTACTAATGATTCTCTTTGTAAAGAATTTGCTAAGGCTATGCAAGAAGAGTTTGAAATGAGCTTGATGGGCGAATTAAATTACTTCCTTGGACTTCAAATAAAGCAAACTGAAGAAGGAATTTTCATCAATCAGGCTAAGTATACAAAAGAACTTCTCAAGAGATTTGGGATGGACTCATCGAAATCAAGAAGGAATCCTATGAGTACAACTACTTCTCTTGATAAAGATGAAAATGGTAAAAGTGTAGATACTAAGCTCTACAGAGGTATGATTGGATCTCTATTATACTTAACTGCTAGTCGACCTGATAATATGTTTAGTGTTTGTATGTGTGCAAGATTTCAAGCTAATCTAAAGGAATCTCATTTAACTGCAGTAAAACAAATTCTTTGTTACTTGAAAGATACTTCAGATTTCGGTTTGTTTTACCCAAAATCATCTTCCTTTGATTTAGTTTCATATAGTGATGCAAATTTTGCAGGAAGTAAATATGATCGCAAGAGTACTAGTGGAACTTGTCATTTCTTAGGAAATTCCTTAGTCTCTTGGTTTAGTAAAAAGCAAAATTCAGTATCACTCTCAACAACTGAAGCAGAATATATAACGGCTAGTTTAGCATGTGCACAAGTACTTTGGATGAAACAAACCTTAAAAGATTTTGGTTTGAATTACTCCACAACAACTATTTATTGTGATAACACTAGTGCTATAAATCTTTCGAAAAAAATCCTATTCAGCACTCAAGAACTAAGCATATTGAAGTTAGACATCATTTTTTAAGAGATCATGTGTTAAAAGGAGATATTTCGTTAAATTTTATTTCCACTAAAGAACAACATGCTGATATCTTCACTAAACCTCTTAAAAATGAAGATTTTATGAGAATTAGGAGAGAACTAGGTATTTGCTCATTTTTGGATTTATAAAAAATGCTGATTTTTGAACAAAATCTTAAAATCGCATTATATTAGTCGACCGATAAAATTCTAGTCGAGTGGTGTTTTAAAATGTATCGCACCATATTAGTCAATTGATATATTTCTAGTCGACTGATGATATTTTTAGAATAAGTCGCACTTTTTAGTCGACCGATAAAGTTTTAGTCGACTAAATTTTTTTTAAAAAAATTTAAATGAAGGGACCCGACACCCCTTGGATTTGTTTTAAAAACCGTTTTTGTTTTAGGCATCGTTTCACTTCGTACCTTTTTGTTTGATTTTTTCTTAAAAAAAAAAAAACCGAAACCCTTAAACCGAAAACCCCTCTTTCTCTTTTGCCTCTCTCTCTTCCGAAAAACCCTCGGAGTGCCGTTCGATTCCATCTTCACCGGGATTTTCTTGCCGTGACAAGGAGACACCGGAATCTTCTGGCCGTGATCTTGAAACACCGGAATCCTCTTGCAGTAACTGGCGCATCTTCAAAACACGCCGGAACCCTCTTGTGTGACAGTGCATTGCCGGAATCCCCTTGTGGCCGACTTCTCACTCACTATCAGCCATTGTATCCTCCTCTGGTTCTGTTTCACATCGCCGGACAGCGTTCTACTTCTGCCGGAAATCATTTGGAAGTCGTCATTGTTTTTTGTAACTCTTTTTTTTTACCATGCCTCGTACGAAGTCTGCATCTGCAAAAGGTTTAGGTTCTCCTCCTCCTACACCTACTTAAAGACATGGTTTTTCACTAAGATTACTTCGCAATCCTCTTCTCTATGATACTTTTGGATCAATTTCTGCACTACCTATTTTACCAGGCCAAAATGTTCTACTTCACTTATTTTCTCGTTACAATATAAGAGAATTATTTCCTGGAATTTCACATCTTTTTGATGCTTGTGCAGATACCCTTCACTATCCTTTTCTTATTCACTTGTTTTACACGAATTTACAAATTGATCATGAAACTGGAGTTTTGTCCTCTCTTGTTCGTGATGTTGAAATCGAGTTTGATTCGAAATTACTTGGAGAAATTCTTGAAATTCCACCTTCAGACACTCTTTTCAACACTATTGAATTGAATGATGAAAGAGTTTTTGAACAAATTCTTTTTCCAGGAGCACCTCACTGCCCTCCTTTCAAAAATACTAATCTTCAAACTCGTGCACGCATTGCTGGACGAATCCTTGCCCACAATGTTCTACCCAAAAATGGTTCTTTTGATTATTATTCCACAGATCTATCTATGGCTCTTTATGTTTTATTTGGAAATATTTCTGTCAACTGGGCCAATGTGTATTTTACAAACTTGTGGAAACAAAAACCATTTCTTCCTTATGGTTGTCTTTTAACCCGTATTTTTAGACATTTCAAAGTTCCGTTAACAAATGAAAAATACATTGAGCAAAAAGAGTTCTTTGATCAAACAATTTTTAAAAAAGAATGAAAATTAAATATCTGCCTCCTTTAAATGTTGATCAAACTGAACCATCTGATCCTAATGAACCATCTATTTCTGAACCTACACCTTCTGCGACACCTTCATCTCATGCAAAAAGAAAGAAATTTTCGACAAATCAAGACCATGATGAAGTTATGCAGAGACTGGAAGCTTTGGAGCTGCATCAACACACTTTTCGTGAAGATGTGACTCAACAACTTGCTTCAATTCAGAAGGATGTAACTGCCATTAAGGATTTGCTAAACTCTCTTTTCTGATCTTTGTTGTCTAAACTTTCATATTTTATGGGTTGTAATATTTTAAACTTGTATCTCTATTTTGCTTATGCTATTTCTGCCCTTACTCTTTTTTTATTCTGACAAAGGGGGAGAAAAAGATGATAGCAATTACATTACAGGAGATCTTGCATGAGAAATGCAAAATTAAGAGAAAAAGAAAGCTTTGAATGAATGTATTTCTAAATGCATGAAGAAATGATGAATGAAAATGCAAACCAATCAATATGTGATATATGTGCTTTAAATGTGCTAACTTTTAATGTTTTACAGCATATTGATAGGGGGAGTAAAATCTCCATCTATGCATCTAAATGCTTCATCTTTGATTAAGTTTGTCATCATCAAAAAGGGGGAGATTGTTACGACAATGAAGTCATACATGATACTTCAAGTACAAGGTTTTGATGATGAGCAAGTGGAATCAACTGCATTTCAGCTAAGGCTATGAAGAAATTGAAGAATTCAGTGAAGAATCTTTGAAGACTAGTGTGCAAATGTTTAATTCATTAAAAGTCTTAGATTCTTGTAAGAGCCTTACTTAGAGTGCATATTTAGGTTGCATTTCACCTTAAAAGTCTTTAGAAAAACTTTTCTAAAAAGAACCCTCATGAAAATCTTTTTTGAAAACTCTTTTCTTAAATTTTCATGTTTATTAGTCGACCAATAGTCTTACCAGTCGACTAATCTCTTCGCGCCATATTTTCTAAAAAGTCATTTTTGTCAAAATTAATCGACCGAAGGTTTTATCAATCGACTGGACAGAATGTCTGTTTTCTGAAAAATTAGCAGCAGTCGACTAATGGTTTTATCAGTTGACTGAACAGAACATGTGTTTTCTGAAAATTTAGCAGCAGTCGACTAATGCTTTTTATCAGTCGACCGAACAGAATGTTTGTTTCTCAGAAGATTTTAGCAGCAGTCGACTAAAAGATTTTTCAGTCTACTGATGATATTATCAGTCGACTAACTTTTCTCAAGTTGACTAAGTTTTAAAAGTTCAGATTTTCAAACGGCTCAATTAACTGATCAGTCGACCAACGATAACGGTCAGTCTACTAATAACTAACTATTAGTCGACTAACTGATGTTTCAGTCGACTAATTTTGCCGTTTTCCTGAAACTTCAAAAAGGCATGTCTTTTCATTTTTCAAACATTTTGATCGTTTGAAATGGACAGTTTTGACACCCTTTCATACTCTCAACGTATGAAAACTTTCAGCTATAAATATGAGTGCATTCTACACTCAAAAACATCAAATTCAATAGAATTATATTGAATTACTTCTTGCTTTTCACTCCTATTCATTCAAGTATTTGTTTTCTAACTCACGTGATATTTTCACTTCAGTTTTTCACTCAAATCACTTTGAGAGATAGTGAATTCGTGAGTAGAGTGTTTCAACAACCTCAAAAGCCAATTGCATCTCATTTGCATTTAAAAGGAAGGCTCATAGGTTGTATTGTAAGTTGTTATTTCTTTTCTGTAAAAAGAAGGACTCCTTTGTTTAAAGGAGTTGTTTGCTTTCAGTAGGGTTGTTACTGAAAGTGGGACCAGTTATGGTCTGTGTGATCTTGTAGTTTACAAGGTTGATAGTGGATAATCTCAAGCGGGTTTTGCTTGGGGACTGGATGTAGGTCGGGTTAGACCGAACCAGGATAAAATCTTGTGTTCTTTGTGTGTTTGCTTTGAGATTTGCAAAATCATTCTATATTCCGCAGAAAATTTTAAAAGCACTATTCACCCCCCCTCTAGTGCTCGTTGCCTCGATCCTAGTGCACTTTCAAAAGTAACTAGGGCTTAATTACCTACTAGGGTTATTAATTCACTATGGATAGATATGGGCGGCTATGGTTAACTAACTAAAACTAATGACTCACTATAGTTAGTTGCCTAAGGTTAGACTAACTAGGACTACTAAGATTAATTACTCACTAGGGTCAGCTAGGTTAGTTGCTAACTAAGGGGAGTTATGGTTTGACTAATTAGGCTAACTAAAATTAATTAACTAACTATGGTTATCTACCTAGAGTTAGGCACTAACTAGAGTTAGCTAGGGGCTATTTAGGATATGACTTGAATAGGGTCCACGCCAACCTAGAGTTACTAACTAAGCTAATTACTCTCATAATTAATTGTTATTTCCTCAAACACTAATGTAAATCTAAATTAACTCCTAACTGTATTATAAACTAACATTACTACTTTCCTAAATAGATATTCACGATTTTCTAAAACCTACACTAAGGCAAATCTTACTAAATTACTTAGTAGTTAACCAATCCTAAATCAATCTAATAAATTAGTAAATAGGGCTTAAAAGACCAAGACACGAATTTGGGAAGGATTGAATCCATTCATAATTGCCTTAATAGCTAAATAGGAAAGCTTTCAATTTCAAAAATCGTCCAGCCTACTAGACCATGCATTTTTCATTCTTTTCCTTAAAGGCAATAAATCCCTTTTTGAAAGTCTTTCTCAAAGCATTGGTCACAATTTTAGCAAATGATTTGAAATTCAATCTTATTTCCAAACATATAAAAGAGACAAATCTCCTACCTTTGCTGGATTAACCAAAGTCAAAACTTCCTTTATTTAGAACCCACAAATTTGAATGGAATACCCTCCTTCCCAAAAACGCATTCTACTCACAAAGACTACTTTGCCCTTGATTACAATCTTCATTAATGAAATACCTAATCTATTCTAATATTAACCTAGCTAAGTTAGGCTATATCAACATAATTCAAAGGGTAAGAAAGACTAAGGAAAAACGAAAAATGTACAGCTATTTATTTAAGCTTCTACACGAAAATTAGAAAAATTAAGTTAAGGCTAATTTAACTAAAACGAAATTCAAGAAAATAAAAATGCTACTTAACCTATGATTAACTATACTATCAAAAACACCAACCATTAACTAATATTCTATTTCCTACAGAATTTTAACCACAAAAAATTAAACAAAATACTACATGGAATCTATATGAAAATATCAATTAAACTAAAGACAACTAACAACCGAAATCTACCCAATTCTAAATTACATTACACTAACATGTTTATGAATGAAATTTTAAAACTAAGAAACAGAAAAATGAATCTAACTAATATGCTATACAGAAAACACACACAAAAACGCTGAATCAAAAAAAACTCCTACCATCAACTATTTGAAACTTAAAACATAAATTTTATCATTCGACTAAACCTATTGCAATATTAAAACATCCTAATTGTAACAGCAATGTAACTATCTCAGTCAACAAATCAATTACTAATATACAAAAAACACTTCAGCTATTTTAGCATACTCAATTAATCTAACTATCTAACTCGCTATTTACAAAACTCAATCAAATGAACAAGAAATCAAAAACGACATCAACTATGATAAGATCTATATAATCTACTGTTAATAAAATCACATTCATACCAAACTACTGATGGGAAAACACGAAAAACATGCAGACACACAGATACATGGCAAACAACAAATTCTACACACACGCACACACCCAACAAGATCCAATGTTGGAATGAAACTATTGTTTAAATAACACAAAACCTAAACACCTTTACGTGCTGGTTCATGCATGAAATTTCTATTCTAAAGCTGACAAAAAATAGAAAATCACAGTCACATGACTCACGCAGAATATAGGTTTTAACTAGAAGAAAGGAATGAGAAGACCAACCTCCAGGGCGATCCGACGACTGAGAAGAAGAAAAGAGCGGACTTTGCTTGACTTCACGCCACGAGGAACCTCGGTGATGTTGTCTAACATCTCTGTATTGTCTTCTTTGCAGGGATCCGCAAATGGTGGTGCTCCGGGGTTCAGGGCCAGCCGACCATGGAGGAGCGGGACCTCCACCATGATGGATACACTCCAGCTGCAGCTGCAAAGAAACAAATGCAAAGGTTAGTTCCAGCAGAGTGAAAAGAAGGACAAGATCTGAAAAGAAAAGAATGGGAGAAGAAGACGGCATCTCCATTGGTTTGGCATGACTTCCATGGCCAACCATGGATGAGGAAGAACATGAATGGGAGGGGTGGCTGGGTAGAAGGTGGAGTTGAGAAGAATTGTGCCCCTAGGGCACGAAAATCAAAGCAAAGGCAAGTTCTCCATGGGCGTCACCTCCTCTTTTTGACGTTTTGGGCTGTTTCAGATTATTTTCAGAAAAGATGTTAAAAACTAAATATTTGCTGGGTGCCACATGTAGGAGGGGTTTTTAAGAAAATATTTTATGATAAAACGTGAATGGGTATGCTGGAGTGGATCATGCTTCATTTTGGTTCAGATCCAAGATCCAAGTGGATGTTTGGATCCAAATCCTTTAATTATGCTTCGAGTTTTGACCCGCAACACTATAAAGGCAATAATTCCTTCATTTTAAGTATGATTTCGATGAAATTCGAACCAAAGCTCTATAATATCATTATGCACCTAAGTGTGGACTTTAAACCTATAGATGATGCATTTATGCCGTTAAAATGTGTTAATAAAATGTATAATTTATGCATCATCACTCGTATTCTCTTATACATATATATCAAAGCTTTTCAAAACCCTGGGTATATTATTCAAAATTCCCTCATATTTTCAGAAACCCAAGTGAATATTTTATTGTTTTTCCTCTACCTACATTCTTTTTCTCTTTTGTGTCAAATTTTCTTTAAAAATCCTCGAAATCCCTTTTTCTAAATTCACTTGATTTTTCAAAATTTCAAGGATTTATGTCTACTCTGTTTTCTTCAAAAGTCTATCCATAAGTCCTGTATTCTATCTAATTCTCCTCATTCTTTTTACCCCAGTATTATTTCAATGGCGTCTGATTCCCTCGATGCTGTCTTTCCCAGAGATCATGTCTTCTATCAGATAAAGAATGGATCCCCAGATCATCGGATTATCCAGACTCATCCCTTCTTCCCTCGGTGGTATTATTCTTGGTTCGCCACCTTCTCGCGTATGTTCCCAGACCACTTAGATGATTGTGGATTGGAGATGGCATCGACAGTGGGCAAACAAACCATCAATGAAAGTTTGATTCAGGCTATGGCAGAGCGGTGGAATCCGCATACCTACACATTTTGGTTTCCATGGGGAGAGATGACTCTGCTAATGGACGAATTCAGTAACATCATGGGATTGCCAGAACCAGTTGGTCAGCCAGATGATCCGGTCGAGCAGCAGTTCCTGATCAACGTCAAGGGGATAGATGTTCGAGAAGCATTAGTGTGAACACCCCAAATTTTTCAAAATCTTTTAAATATCCCCTTTTTGCCCCTAAATTCATTTTTTGAGCAAATGGGTCATTACAAATCTAAATTCCAGTTCATTTCTCAAGTCTTATTGAAATCAAATTCATTTCATATGTTTAAATTGATTTCGGATCTGGATCCATTGTCCAGATCCAAGTCTATGTCTCATTGTTCAAATTTTAAATTAAAATTACAGAAAATACCAAAAATAGTTTTTAAATAGCTCGAACGCTCCATCCGACATCCGTTTGGATTCATCACGTTGTATTTCTCGATTCGAGTTTCAAAACTCGAACATATTCTCAAAACTTAGGTCCGAACTCATTATTCTGAAGAATTTTCCCCAAAATGGCCTGAAGTTATCGGAAATACACATTTGTAAATATTTTCTCAGAAAAATACAAAAAAAAAATGGAAAAATGATACAAAAATCAAAAAATTGAGTAAAGCAAATGGTTTTAAAACCTAAAAAAATGGAATTTTTGCCAAAAACCTTTTTTTGAACCATTTTTTTTTACAAAAGTTCTTTCAAGGGGGCCTTCTTTTGGAAAATTGAAAAAAAAAAGGGCAAACAACTTTTCCTCTCCAAACAGTCGCACGCCCCCATGTGCGAGCTCCTCCATCCCGTCATCTGCCCTTCATCTACAACAACCTTGCCCATCTCCTCTTCCCGAAACCTTCCATCGCCAACAACCTTTCTAGAATCCTCCTCCACCCTCTACATAAACCACCATCCTGAAACCAAATGACCATCCGTTATCACCCTTCCACCCTTCTGCATACGCGATCAAATCGTTTTCAGTTCCCTCCTTCTCCTCCCTCTTTCTTCTTATTTCCTGGGGTTTCTCTCACCTGACGGAAGGAAGCCAACTATTCTGGAGTATCTGCGATTATAGGTAAGCGACTCTTCCCTCTTCGATCCTTTTTAGAGGTCTCCTTTTCCTCTCATAGTGTCGCCCCTTTTTCTTTTTTCTCTTCCTGTTTTTTTTTTATCTTTTTTTTTTATCAGGCAAAATGGTGGGTCGACCTGCCTATAGCAGGATCGACCCACCCTATGCGATATCAATGGAATTTACCGATTCCCACATTTTTTTTCTTTCTTTCCTTTTGTTCTAATTTAGTTGTCATTTTCTCTATGGTAATTCAATCATTCCCATTTGCATCGTCCCATTCTGGTTCATCCGCATCTCCTTTATAATAGTATTTCTGTTGTGCATGTCTGATTTCTTCATCTGCTTTCACGCTTAGATGTTCTTATGCTATGATTCTCATTTTTGCAGGTTCTTTCATTTCTATACTTTGCACTTTGAATTCGTTATTACGTTGATGGGTTTTATTTTATTTTATTTTATTTTATTGGCTTCTATATTTCATTTTTTTTGTCTTCTACTTTGTTTTTATCAATCATGGGTTCAGTTTTTTTTTTTTTTTCTTTCTCTCTTGTCTTATCTTGATAATCTATTGCATCACGTTTGTCATTGGGTCGTCATATCTTCCACTGTTCTTGCATTTAAACATCCTTTTCAGTTTGATTTCTTATTCCCCTTTTAACTTCTGATTTGCATTTAATACCATTATATTCACTGCCTTATATCCTCTCGATCAGCGTTGGATCCTTTGGTTTCAAAACTGCTGAATCGTAATGTTTGACAGGATTTTTTTTCTCCTGGGCATAACCGCAATTTTGAACATTCGGCAATGCCAGTTCGATTCAATGATATCGTTTTGGTTCAATACAATATATTGTGCTTGGTCGAACCGTCTCTATCTGGCGATTGTATGGTGGTTTGGGGTGTATGAGGTTTTTGCGATCCCCATGACTGTCATGTCCACTGTTGCTTACACCATAAGACCTCATCTAAGAGAGACTTAAGACATTACTGTCTTAAGACTGGAGAGGCTCCCATAGTATAGCGATATCCTCCAGCAGAGTAATCTCAGTGTGATCTATGAAAGCCCCTTTCTCACACCTGATAGGGTCTTCATCAATGTTTTGGCCCAGAAATATACTGTTTGAACTCACATGCAGGTTCTGTGAATTGCATGTTATCGGTCCTTTCCGACCTTTGTAGGATGGCAGGAGTTTACCTTGTCCCGGTGGTGATAATTAGTGTGAGTGTGATTTACCTGGCTCGTTCTCAGGTATTTGATTGAAATGTCAATCTTCTGCTATTGTAAGTCTGAATCATGGCAAAGAGGAGCTGAAGTTCATGTATACTATTAATATAAATGCTTACTGTGGTCACTGCACATAGCTTTATTTCATTTCTTACGTCATCACTCTTTTTTTATTTATTTATTATCATCTGCATATTTCACGGCAGTTTACCTTTCATTTACGGTGTAGTACCTGTATATATATATATATATATATATATATATATATATATATATATATATAATTTTTTTTTTATTTTCAGAGTTTGTATCGATTGGGCAACAAACATCAGAATACCCACATTCTTCTTTATGTTCATTTCAGTAATGTATATGTTCCTGCTCTAAATTCATTTGCTCTGAGTTCATATCTGAGAATCAATATATCATGTATGCATACTCTTCTTCCCTTCAAGTTGCTAAATTCACATATATCTGTTGGTATTGTTGTATGTTAGGTTGGTGGGAGGTTACATCATTTTGAGAGTTACCAGCTGATGGAATTGAACTCATAAAATCAGCTCATAAAGGATAGCTAGAACAACGCATTCTGTTATTTATTTGTTGGAATTCTAATCCCATTGTTGACATTAGCACAAGGTTTTTGAGTAGTAAATAGCTGGCAGGCCTATTTCCCATAGAGATATGCTTTTTTTCTTCTCTTTTTTTTGCTTTTCTTTTGTGCTTTAGTTGAACATGTTACAGGTGGAGCAAGGTACGATTAGCAGGCCCATACCAGCATCATCTATAAGCCTGACTAAACTAAAGTACTCTCTTAGTGGGCAAATTCCAGTTGAACCCTCCGGATTGCCAAAGCTTACATAACTCGCTACTGGACAATGCCCACTTGTCCAAGAAGTCTTCTACCAGGATCCTGTTTTATTGCCAAAATCGCTTAGCTGCTGAGATGCCATATTTGAATCTCACTAATACCCACCATGGATGGAGCTGGAGGGGCTCTCTCGAGAGAGCAATTCTCCATTGTTTGTCGAAACAGATCTGAGTAAGAGTTACTCTGTCTGGTCCGAAAATGGGATCATTTCATAGGACTTTACAAATTGTCGAAAGCTACTTCTGTGAAATTCCTCTTTATTAAGGTAGTACTTGATGCATCTTCTTTCTATTTGCATCTACACGTGCATGGGCATGTTAAAAACACATACATAGTTCTTCATCTGCATTACAGCTTGGTCATATATATTGTACTCACAGGGATGCATGTATCTTTTTTTTTTCTTTCTTTCAACAGCTTAAATGTCCTGGCAAAATGTGTATCTTCATAGTGAAAGTGCACTAGGATCGAGGCAACGAGCACTAGAGGGGGGGGGGTGAATAGTGCTTTTAAAAAAATTTATGCGGAATATAGAATGATTTTGAAAATCGAAAAGCAAACACACAAAGAACACAAGATTTTATCCTGGTTCGGTCTAACCCGACCTACATCCAGTCCCCAAGCAAAACCCGCTTGAGATTATCCACTATCAACCTTGTTAACTACAAGATCACACAGACCATAATCGGTCCCACTTTTAGTAACAATCCTACTGAAAGCAAACAACTCCTTTACACCAAGGAGTCCTTTTTACAGAAAAGAAATAACAACTTACAATACAACCTATGAGCCTTCCTTTTGAATACAAATGAGATGCAATTGGCTTTTGAGGTTGTTGAAACACTCTACTCACGAATTCACTATCTCTCAAAGTGATTTGAGTGAAAAACTGAAGTGAAAATATCACGTGAGTGAGAAAACAAATACTTGAATGAATAGGAATGAAAAGCAAGAAGTAATTCAATATAATTCTATTGAATTTGATTGTTTCTCTGTGTTTTTTAGTGTAAAATGCACTCATATTTATAGTTAAAAGATTCCATACGTTGAGAGTATGAAAGGGTGTCAAAACAGTCCATTTCGAACGATCAAAACGTTTGAAAAATGAAAAGACACGCCTTTTTTGAAGTTTCAGGAAAATGGCAAAATTAGTCGACTGAAACATCAGTTAGTCGACTAATAGTTAGTTATTAGAAGACTGACCGTTATCGTCGGTCGACTGATCTGTTAATCGAGCCGTTTGAAAATCTGAACTTTTGAAACTTATTCGACTTGAGAAAAGTTAGTCGACTGATAATATCATCAGTAGACTGAAAAACCTTTTAGTCGACTGCTGCTAAAAACTTCTGAAAAACAAACATTCTGTTCGGTCGACTGATAAAAAGCATTAGTCGACTGCTGCTAAATTTTTCAGAAAACACATGTTCTATTCAGTCGACTGATAAAACCATTAGTCGACTGCTGCTAATTTTCCAGAAAACAGACATTCTGTCCAGTCGACTGATAAAATCTTCGGTCGACTAATTTTACAAGAATGACTTTTTAGAAAATATGGCGCGAAAGGATTAGTCGACTGGTAAGTCTATTGGTCGACTAATAAACATGAAAATTTAAGAAGAGAGTTTTCTAAAAAGATTTTCAAAAGTGTTTCTTTTAGAAAAGTTTTTCTAAAGACTTTTAAGGTGAAATGCAACCTAAATATGCACTCTAAGTAAGGCTCTTACAAGAATCTAAGACTTTTAATGAATTAAACATTTGCACACTAGTCTTCAAAGATTCTTCATCGAATTCTTCAATTTCTTCATAGCCTTAGCTGAAATGCAGTTGATTCCACTTGATCATCATCAAAACCTTGTACTTGAAGTATCATGTATGGCTTCATTGTCGTAACAATCTCCCCCTTTTTGATGATGACAAACTTAATCAAAGATAAAGCATTTAGATGCATAGATGGAGATTTTACTCCCCCTATCAATATGCTGCAAAACATTAAAAGTTAGCACATTTAAAGCACATATATCACATATTGATTGGTTTGCATTTCCATTCATCATTTGTTCATGCATTTAGAAATACATTCATTCAAAGCTTTCTTTTTCTCTTAATTTTGCATTTCTCATGCAAGATCTCCTGCAATGTAATTGCTATCATCTTTTTCTCAAGATCTCCTGAAAGTTCAATGTAATGCTATCTTTATCTTTTTCTCCCCCTTTGTCAGAATAAAAAAGAGTAAGGGCAAAAATAGCATAAGCAAAATAGAGATACAAGTTTAAAAATATTACAACCCATAAAGTATGTATTTCAAAGATCAAAGATCAGAAAAGAGAGTTTTGCAAATCCTTAATGGCAGTTACATCCTTCTGAATTGAAGCAAGTTGTTGAGTCACATCTTCACGAAAAGTGTGTTGATGCAGCTCTAAAGCTTCCAGTCTCTTCATAACTTCATCATGGTCTTGACTTGTCGAAAATTTCTTTCTTTTTGCATGAGATGAAGGTGTCGCAGAAGGTGAAGGTTCACAAATAGATGGTTCATTAGGATCAGATGGTTCAGTTTGATCAACATTTAAGCCGAGCTCAGTAGCGCGGGCTTGTGACCCAAGTGGGGGCATATGGGATGGCAGATATTTAATTTTCATTCTTTTAAAAATTGTTTGATCAAAGAACTCTTTTTGCTCAATGTATTTTTCATTTGTTAAAGGAACTTTCAAATGTCTAAAAATACTGGTTAAAAGACAACCATAAGGAAGAAATGGTTTTTGTTTCCACAAGTTTGTAAAATACACATTGGCCCAGTTGACAGAAATATTTCCAAATAAAACATAAAGAGCCGTAGATAGATCTGTGGAATAATAATCAAAAGAACCAGTTTTGGGTAGAACATTATGGGCAAGGATTCGTCCAGCAATGCGTGCACGAGTTTGAAGATTAGTATTTTTGAAAGCAGGGCAGTGAGGTGCTTCTGGAAGAAGAATTTGTTCAAAAACTCTTTCATCATTCAATTCAATAGTGTTGAAAAGAGTGTCTGAAGGTGGAATTTCAAGAATTTCTCCAAGTAATTTCGAATCAAACTCGATTTCAACATCACGAACCAGAGAGGACAAAACTCCAATTTCATGATTCATTTGTAAATTCATGTAAAACAAGTGAATAAGAAACAGATAGTGAAGGGTATCTGCACAAGCATCAAAAAGATGTGAAATACCAGGAAATAATTCTCTTATTTTGTAACGAGAAAACAAGTGAAATAGAACATTTCAGCCTGGTAAAATAGGTAGTGCAGAAATTGCTCCAAAAGTATCATAGAGAAGAGGATTGCGTAGTAATCTTAGTGAAAAAACATGTCTTGAAGTAGGTGTAGGAGGAGGAGAACCTAAACCTTTTGCAGATGCAGACTTCGTACGAGGCATGGTTAAAAATTCAGAAGAAGAAGATCAAATAAGGCTAATTCTGACTCAGAAAATTTAGAAGAAGATGAAGATGAAGATATTGCCCTCATCACAAGGCAATTCAGAAGATTCATCAAAAAGGGAAGATTTCAAAGAAAGGTAAAGAAAGCAGATTCTTCCATTCCCAATGAAGTCAAGTGCTTTAACTGCAAAAAGGCAGGACATATCAAGAAAGATTGTCCTCTTCTTAAAATCAAGCCCAAGGACCAATTCAAGAAGAAAAGGCATTTCAAGCATGTTGGGATGATAGTGACTCCTCTTTCGATGAATAATCAAATGAAGAAGTCGCCAACATGTGTTTTGTAGCACAAGAAGATTCGGTAAGTCAATTTGACTATGATGAGTTTTTTGAAGCATTTAATAATTTATATGCTAAATTTAAGAGTCTTAGTTCTAAAAATAAAGAGTTAAAAACTGAAAATTTAACTCTTGACTCTCAAAATAAAGTGTTACTTCAAGAAATAGAAGATCTCAAGAAGGAAAATTCTTGCCAAGCACTTGAGATAAAATAAATTGGAGTTAGAACCAATCTCTTACAAAAAGAAATATCTAATCTTAAAGAAAAGTCAAATGATCTTCTTTCTATAGTGACCAAATTCACAAATGGTCAAGAGAATCTAGAAAAACTTCTTGGTTCTCAAAGATGCTCGGTTAATAAAACCGGATTGGGATATAGCTTCTTTGATACTCAAAATAGACCAAACTATGTGGTGAAAAATCAAAGACATTATTCTCAACCTTTTGTTCATAAAACTAAACTTTCTAGTTCTAATAGAAATGCATCTAGATATGATTATTCTAGCCATGTTTATTCTAAATCCTTTTATAGAAAGAATATTTATTATCAAAGGAAACCAAAATCCAAATGGATATGGGTTCCTAAGACTAACTCTCATGGACCCGAAAATAGAAAGGGGTCAAATGCTCTGCTTTCTGATTTTGTTGTAGGTACACAACATAAGGAGCAAATGGATATTGGACAGCGGCTGTTCCAAACATATGACTGGAAGGCCGGAGTTATTTTCCACCCTTCAAAATAAGGATGGAGGAACCGTCACCTTTGGTGACAATAACAAGGGAAAAGTGATAGGTATTGGTAATATTGGTAATCCGAAATTTCCCTTGATAGAAAATGTTCTTTTAGTAGATGGTTTAATGCATAATTTAATATCTATCAGTCAATTATGTGATAAAGGTTTTCATGTTTCTTTTAAAAATGATTTATGCTTAATTTCTGATTTTCAATCTAAAAAGATCATTTTTAAAGGTAAAAGAAGAAACAATGTGTATGAACTATATCTAGATGAATTACCCTCTTTTAATGAAAAATGTCGTATTGTTTCAAATGTAATTCAATGGTTATGGCATAAGAGGCTTGGACATGTTAACTTTAAAATTATTTCAAAATTATCCAAGAATGATCTTGTAAGAGGCCTACCTAGAATACCATATAAAAAGGATCACTTATGTGATGCTTGTCAAAGAGGTAAACAAATCAAGAGTTCTTTTAAAGCTAAAGATATAGTTTCAACAAAACGTCCTCTTGAACTTTTGCATTTAGATCTATTTGGACCATCTAGAATTCAAAGTTTGAATGGTAGCAAGTATGCTTTTGTTATAGTAGATGATTATTCTCGGTTTACATGGGTGATTTTTCTAAAAAGCAAAAATGATGCTTTTTCAGAATTTTCTAAACTTTGTAGAAGAATTACAAATGAAAAATCTACATCCATTATTAAAATTCGTAGTGATCATGGTGGTGAATTTGAAAATGAATCTTTTCTAAAGTTTTGTGATTTACATGGTATATCTCTCAACTTTGCTTTTCCTAGAACGGCTCCACAAAATAGAGTTGTTGAAAGAAATAATAGAACTTTGCAAGAATGTGCTAGAACCATGCTTCAAGATAAAAATTTACCAAAATACTTTTGGGCTGAAGCAATTAATACAACATGTTATGTTCTAAACCGTGTTCTTATTCGACCAATTTTACATAAAACATGTTTTGAATTGTATTATGATCGTATACCAAAGATCTCATATTTCAAAATTTTTGGTAGTAAATGTTTCGTGTTAAATACCAAAGATAATCTTGATAAGTTTGATTCAAAATCAGATGAATAAATATTTCTTGGATATTCTTCTACAAGTAAAGCATATCGTATTTTCAATAAAAGAACATCTTGTATTGAAGAATCTTTACATGTTGCATTTGATGAGAATTGTGAGCAGGTTATACCTCTAAGCGAAGAAGAAGAAGCAACACTTCAAGAAGAACCCTTGATAGAGAATACTTTTCAAGAAAATATTTTTCTTCAACCAGTTTGGAAAGAAGTTCCTAATCATCCACATGAACAAGTTATTGGTGAAATAAAGAGTGGTGTCCAAACTAGAAGGCAGTTAGAAAAATATATTGCAAATGTTGTATTCATATCTAAATTAGAACCAAAGAATATCAATGAGGCTTGTGTTGATGAATTTTGGCTTTTGGCCATGTCTGAAGAACTTAACCAATTTACTAGGAATGATGTTTGGGATCTAGTTGATAGACCAAAGGATCATCCGGTAATTGGAACAAGATGGGTCTTCCGAAATAAGCTGGATGAAAATGGTGAAGTCATTCGTAACAAAGCAAGGCCAGTAGCACAAGGATATAATCAAGAAGAAGGCACAGATTTTGATGAAACCTATGCACCAGTGGCTCGATTAGAGTCAATTCGAATGATGCTTGCATTTGCTAGTTACATGAACTTCAAGTTATATCAAATTGATGTTAAGAGTGCAATCTTAAATGGACACATCAATGAAGAAGTTTATGTAGAGCAACCTCCAGGCTTTGAAAATGAGAAATATCCAGAAAAAGTCTACAAATTGAAAAGAGCTTTGTATGGACTCAAACAAGCACCAAGAGCGTGGTATGAAAGACTACGAAATTTTCTAGAACAATCTGGTTTTTCCATTGGTCGGGTAGACTCCACTTTATTTATTAAAAATCTTAATTCAGATATTCTTATTGTGCAAATTTATGTTGATGACATAATATTTGGTTCTACTAATGATTCTTTTTGTAAAGAATTTGCTAAGGCTATGCAAGAAGAGTTTGAAATGAGCTTGATGGGCGAATTAAACTACTTCATTGGACTTCAAATAAAGCAAACTGAAGAAGGAATTTTCATCAATTAGGCTAAGTATACAAAAGAACTTCTCAAGAGATTTGGGATGGACTCATCGAAATCAAGAAGGAATCCTATGAGTACAACTACTTCTCTTGATAAAGATGAAAATGGTAAAAGTGTAGATACTAAGCTCTACAGAGGTATGATCGGATCTTTATTATACTTAACTGCTAGTCGACCTGATATTATGTTTAGTGTTTGTATGTGTGCAAGATTTCAAGCTAATCTAAAGGAATCTCATTTAACTGCAGTAAAACAAATTCTTCGTTACTTGAAAGATACTTCAGATTTCGGTTTGTTTTACCCAAAATCATCTTCCTTTGATTGAGTTTCATATAGTGATGCAAATTTTGCAGGAAGTAAATCTGATCGCAAGAGTACTAGTGGAACTTGTCATTTCTTAGGAAATTCCTTAGTCTCTTGGTTTAGTAAAAAGCAAAATTCAGTATCACTCTCAACAACTGAAGCAGAATATATAGCGGCTAGTTTAGCATGTTCACAAGTACTTTGGATGAAACAGACCTTAAAAGATTTTGGTTTGAATTACTCCACAACAACTATTTATTGTGATAACACTAGTGCTATAAATCTTTCGAAAAAAATCCTATTCAGCACTTAAGAACTAAGCATATTGAAGTTAGACATCATTTTTTAAGAGATCATGTGTTAAAAGGAGATATTTCGTTAAATTTTATTTCCACTAAAGAACAACATGCCGATATCTTCACTAAACCTCTTAAAAATGAAGATTTTATGAGAATTAGGAGAGAACTAGGTATTTGCTCATTTTTGGATTTATAAAAAATGCTAATTTTTGAACAAAATCTCAAAATCGCACTATATTAGTCGACCGATAAAATTCTAGTCGACTGGTGTTTTAAAATGTATCGCACCATATTAGTCAACTGATATATTTCTAGTCGGCTGATGATATTTTTAGAATAAGTCACACTTTTTAGTCGACCGATAAAGTTTTAGTCGACTAAATTTTTTTAAAAAAAATTTAAATGAAGGGACCCGACACCCCTTGGATTTGTTTTAAAAACCGTTTTTGTTTTAGGCATCGTTTCACTTCGTACCTTTTCGTTTTTTTTTTCTTAAAAAAAAAAAAAAACGAAACCCTTAAACCGAAAACCCCTCTTTCTCTTTTGCCTCTCTCTCTTCCGAAAAACCCTCAGAGTGTCGTTCGATTTCATCTTCACCGGGATTTTCTTGCCGTGACAAGGAGACGCCGGAATCTTCTGGCCGTGATCTTGAAACGCCGGAATCCTCTTGCAGTAACTGGCGCATCTTCAAAACACGCCGGAACCCTCTTGTGTGATAGTGCATTGCCGGAATCCCCTTGTGGCCGACTTCTCACTCACCATCAGCCATTGTATCCTCCTCTGGTTTTATTTCACATCGTCGGACAGCGTTCTACTTCTGCCGAAAATCATTTGGAAGTCGTCATTGTTTTTTGTAACTCTTTTTTTTTACCATGCCTCGTACGAAGTCTGCATCTGCAAAAGGTTTAGGTTCTCCTCCTCCTACACCTACTTCAAGACATGGTTTTCACTAAGATTACTTCGCAATCCTCTTCTCTATGATACTTTTGGATCAATTTCTGCACTACCTATTTTACCTGGCCAAAATGTTCTACTTCACTTATTTTCTCGTTACAATATAAGAGAATTATTTCCTGGAATTTCACATCTTTTTGATGCTTGTGCAGATACCCTTCACTATCCTTTTCTTATTCACTTGTTTTACACGAATTTACAAATTGATCATGAAACTGGAGTTTTGTCCTCTCTTGTTCGTGATGTTGAAATCGAGTTTGATTTGAAATTACTTGGAGAAATTCTTGAAATTCCACCTTCAGACACTCTTTTCAACACTATTGAATTGAATGATGAAAGAGTTTTTGAACAAATTCTTTTTCCAGGAGCACCTCACTGCCCTCCTTTCAAAAATACTAATCTTCAAACTCGTGCACGCATTGCTGGACGAATCCTTGCCCACAATGTTCTACCCAAAAATGGTTCTTTTGATTATTATTCCACAGATCTATCTATGGCTCTTTATGTTTTATTTGGAAATATTTCTGTCAACTGGGCCAATGTGTATTTTACAAACTTGTGGAAACAAAAACCATTTCTTCCTTATGGTTGTCTTTTAACCCGTATTTTTAGACATTTCAAAGTTCCGTTAACAAATGAAAAATACATTGAGCAAAAAGAGTTCTTTGATCAAACAATTTTTAAAAAAGAATGAAAATTAAATATCTGCCTCCTTTAAATGTTGATCAAACTGAACCATCTGATCCTAATGAACCATCTATTTCTGAACCTACACCTTCTGCGACACCTTCATCTCATGCAAAAAGAAAGAAATTTTCGACAAATCAAGACCATGATGAAGTTATGCAGAGACTGGAAGCTTTGGAGCTGCATCAACACACTTTTCGTGAAGATGTGACTCAACAACTTGCTTCAATTCAGAAGGATGTAACTGCCATTAAGGATTTGCTAAACTCTCTTTTCTGATCTTTGTTGTCTAAACTTTCATATTTTATGGGTTATAATATTTTAAACTTGTATCTCTATTTTGCTTATGCTATTCCTGCCCTTACTCTTTTTTTATTCTAACAAAGGGGGAGAAAAAGATGATAGCAATTACATTACAGGAGATCTTGCATGAGAAATGCAAAATTAAGAGAAAAAGAAAGCTTTGAATGAATGTATTTCTAAATGCATGAAGAAATGATGAATGGAAATGCAAACCAATCAATATGTGATATATGTGCTTTAAATGTGCTAACTTTTAATGTTTTACAGCATATTGATAGGGGGAGTAAAATCTCCATCTATGCATCTAAATGCTTCATCTTTGATTAAGTTTGTCATCATCAAAAAGGGGGAGATTGTTACGACAATGAAGTCATACATGATACTTCAAGTACAAGGTTTTGATGATGAGCAAGTGGAATCAACTGTATTTCAGCTAAGGCTATGAAGAAATTGAAGAATTCAGTGAAGAATCTTTGAAGACTAGTGTGCAAATGTTTAATTCATTAAAAGTCTTAGATTCTTGTAAGAGCCTTACTTAGAGTGCATATTTAGGTTGCATTTCACCTTAAAAGTCTTTAGAAAAACTTTTCTAAAAAGAACCCTCATGAAAATCTTTTTTGAAAACTCTTTTCTTAAATTTTCATGTTTATTAGTCGACCAATAGTCTTACCAGTCGACTAATCTCTTCGCGCCATATTTTCTAAAAAGTCATTTTTGTCAAAATTAGTCGACCGAAGGTTTTATCAGTCGACTGGACAGAATGTCTGTTTTCTGGAAAATTAGCAGCAGTCGACTAATGGTTTTATCAGTCGACTGAACAGAACATGTGTTTTCTGAAAATTTAGCAGCAGTCGACTAATGCTTTTTATCAGTCGACCGAACAGAATGTTTGTTTTTCAGAAGATTTTAGCAGCAGTCGACTAAAAGATTTTTCAGTCTACTGATGATATTATCAGTCGACTAACTTTTCTCAAGTCGACTAAGTTTCAAAAGTTCAGATTTTCAAATGGCTCAATTAACAGATCAGTCGACCGACGATAACGGTTAGTATACTAATAACTAACTATTAGTCGACTAACTGATGTTTCAGTCGACTAATTTTGCCGTTGTAAACACCCCAAATTTTCACCCTCATCCATTACTTACATTTCATGTGTCATTGCATATCATTGCATGCATTCAGCATACCATTTCATTGCATTGCATAGCATTGCATGTCATTGCATCCCATTTTCGAGATCCAGCACTCATGTTTTCAAAATATTTAATCCAGATTTGAGTTTTAAAACTTTTTCTTTCAAAAATCAATTTCAAAACCTAGGTTTTTACTCAACATTCTGTCATTTGCCAACCCCCAGGACCTTATATTTTCAAATGTTTTCTCAGAAAACAATCTGGATTTGTTTTAAACTCAATTTTCAACCGATTTGAATTCTCAGATGAGACCCATTTAGGTGGTGTCGCTTCTGGATTCCTTTACTTGTCAAAAATCTCCAAAAATTTCAGAGTCCTAGTTGGATCAGGACTCTTTTTCCAGAGTCCAGTCGGATCAAAACTCTACTTTTCACTACCTTTTTACCTGTTTTCGGAGAAAACCTTTCAAAATCTTCTGTTTTGGCCAAAATCTTAGAGTCCTAGTTGGATCAAGACTCTTCTTCAAGAGTCCAGTCGGATCAGGACTCTTCTTTAGAGTTTTACTCGGATTAGAACTCTAATCTTTCACAACCATTTTCAATCAAATATTTCAAAATCTTTGAAAATGAGTCAGAAACTCAGAGTTTTAGTCAAAACAGGACTCTGTTCAGAGAGTCCTAGTTGGATCAAGACTCCAATCCTGATTTCAAATTTTGAAAGAATCTTTCAAAAATCTTTTCATCTATCAAAACTGTTGCGCTTTTATCAAAGAATTTTAAAATTCTGAGGTTTTATCTCAGAGTCCTGATCAAATCAGGACTCTACCCCACAGTCCTGATCGAAGTAGGATTCTTTCCAAAATTGATTTTCTCACTTCATTTTCACTGGTTTTCAAAAGCTTTACCCAAATTTCATCATTTACTTATCAGAAAACTAAAATTCTTAGAGTTCTGATCGAATCAGGATTCTTTCTCAGAGTCCTAATCAGATCAGGACTCTGAACCAAAACTTCAATTTCATCCTATTTTTAACTATTTTCCAAAATTCTCTCATTTGTTTTCTCAGAAAATCCAAAAATCTGAGAGTCCTAGTTCAATCAAGACTCTGTTCTCAGAGTCTCAGTTGGATCAGAACTCTGTCTTATTTCAATATTCGTTATTGTTTTCACTATTTTGACAAGTTCCTTTATTTGTTTTTCAGAAAATACCAAAAAAATCTAGAGTTTCAGTCCGACCAGGACTCTGTCCTGGAGTCCTAGTCCAGTGAGGAGTCTATTTTGAAGTTTGTTTTTATTTCATTTTTTTCATTTATTTCCATCTGTTTTCAAAAATTAGGTCATTTTGTAGAGTCCAGTTAATTCAGGACTCTATTTCAGAGTCCTGATTGAGTTAGGAGTCTAACCCTGACAGTATTTTCTGACTTATTTCACCATTTTCGATGAAATCTTTTCAAAAATTCTTTCATTTGGCTTTTAAAAACCCAAAATCTCAGAGTCCTATAAATCCAGGACTCTAGCCCAGAGTTCCAGTTTGCTTAGAACTCTATTTTTAAAACTTTGAATTTCAAATACTGATTTTAACCCCTTTTCAAAGCCATTTTCAGTGTTTATTTCAAAATTCTTCAAAACTCGATGAGGGCCCACTCAGTTGGCACCATATCCAGAGGAGTTCTGACTCGGTTAGAACCCTATGCCATTTCAAAAATTCTAATTTTTAGTTTACTTTTGAAAATTTTTTGAAAACTCCTTCAATTTCAAGTTTTAAAATCATTTTTTTGAAAATTCAAATGAAGCCCACTCGGGGTGGCGCCACATTTGAATAAGTCAAGGTTAGACTAGGGTTAGTCATTGTCCTAGTTAGGTTAGGGGTTTAGAGGAGTCAAAATCAATTTTAAAAATCCATTTTATTTAACTTTTAAACCATTGGTTTTTAAAGGTTTTAAATTCAGGTTTTAAAAACCAAATGTGGGTCCATACTAGGTGGTGTCACATTTGGACTTTTTAGGGTTTAATTAGGTATTAATTAGAGTTCATTTAGGGTTAGGAAACCACAAAAAATCGTTGCCCTTAGTGGATTTATTAGAAAGAGTCCTGAAAAAATGAAAAACCTCTTAATTAACCCTAATTAAGTGACTTTTTGAAAAACTATAAAAAGGGACCTAAGGGGGGTCAAAAGGAGGTTCTTTTTCTCTCAAATTTTTGTGGCTTCTCTCTCTTCTCCAGCACCTCCACTTTCCTCCATTGCAGCTGCATCCCCAAGGTGAGTTTCTTTAATATTATTTTATTATTATTTTATTAGTTTTTATGATTTTTCAATAGATTTCACCATGGAAACTCTTGTGTTCATGGATTTAACCATGGATTTCTTCCAAGAACCCCAAAATTGACCCAAGAAGATGATCTAACTCAGTTTGAGGGTGATTTCAAGGATTCTAATCCATTAGAATCGATGAGAGGTACGTTTTTCATGTTATTAACCGACAAAACATGAGATTTACCCGTTAAATGGGTTAAATCCATGATTTCAAAGGTGAAAGCGAATTTCAGCCTTGGATTCCCTATATTTTATTTATTTATTTGCTTATTCATGTTTTTTACACATTTTCCAGCATAGAAATCAATTTTATTTTACTGTTTTATGATTTATTTTATTGTTTTCATTAGTTAATGCATATTTTCTCAAGGTTCTTAAATTTCTGTGTGTTTTTTAGTTTAGAACAGAAAAGAGCATGCTGTTTCAGATTGAAATATGTGCTGTTAATTTTGGATTTTTTTATATGTGATGCATGCATATGTTATTGATCTACTGTAAAAAAATCAAAGATTTTGGATATCAGGAACCTTGTCAGAAAAATCAGACATCAAATCGGGTTTTTAAAACTTTAAAATCGTTGTTAAAATCAAGAGGGTAACTTGCTGTGATGATATTTTTCTCATATGATATTCGATTTTAAATCTGTAAAGTGACATGGATTCATGTTGATTAGATATGTCTACTTTGAAATTTTCAGAATTTTTTATTACTGTTTAGTATTTTTCCTTTGTCGGAGACTCTGATTTTCAATTTAAAACTCGTTAGGGTTTACCAAAACCCTAATCAGACTTGTGTTGTTTATAAATTCCAAACTACAGATCCGATTCATGATATGTAAAAAGTGAGTATTGTTATTTTTCTGTCACCTGTTTACTGTTAAAAATTCAGATATTTTGAATAAGTTCTGCTATTTATCCCGGAATTTTCAATTGAAAGTATCAGTCAGGACAAAAGTTAAAATCAATATATTCAAGTCCGGATTCTCGGATTGGTATCTCCCTGGTTTTAAAAGATTTTTGATATCTGTAAAAAGGAAAAGCTTTGTTTTCTTGTCTATTTGGTCTCTGTAAAATTTCATAGATTTTCATGGAGGTTTGATTCCTGGTTCGGGTCTTGGACGGAGACTGGTTGGTAAACTAGGTTAAAAATAGCATATTTTTAGGGTTTGATGCTATTTTCGGATTAATTTAATGCTAAAAAAATATTTTTATAATTCTAATTTGATATTATGGTTATCACAAGTGCAGGTACAAATTTTTAGGATTTTTAGAATCCGTTTGATGCTTGAATGGCTTGAATTGCAAAACAGGGCATCCGAAGAATTCCAAAACACTACCAAATCACAAAACTTGTGATATTCTTAGATTTTTGTGTATAAGCATGTATTTTTAGGGTTTAATCATGTTCATAATCATATTATGATACTTTAGGTTAAATTTGATGTTCATTTGATTTCATTTAGTGCATAAAACCTAAGTTTTTACCAAAATCTATTTCAGAAAACCCTGATTTCAAGGCCATAGTCTTGCTATCGGGGGCAATTTGGTCCTTTGACCTAAATTTCGAAATCCCTAACCCTAATTTTCATATTATTAATCATGTCACATCATATTTAGTTTGATTCATCATTATTTGTATTTCAAAACTTGCATTTTACCAAATATCTTTCTGAAAACCCTAATTTCAAGGCCATAGTCTTGTTATTAGGGATATTTTGGTCATTTTGACCCCAATTTCGAAATTTCATATCTTATATTCATGTTTATTCAAGTTTAATTCATATTTTTATAATTTTGATTTAAGGGAATCAATGAAAAGGCTTATATCTAGCAAAATCCGGTAATTTCTAGATATTACTGGATAAATCTAGAAAAGCCAACATATCATTACTAACAAAGTTTTCTAGTTTTGAAGGTACATTGAAGATTTTAATTTCATGTATTTAAATTTGATTAGTGATATAAATTATAATTAATTTTGGAATAAGAATTTCAATTCCTGCTTAGCTTAGGCGGCATTGCATATAGTTTATTTTTTTAAATAATGTTAATGTGTGATGGATGATGATTCATGCATATTCAAACTCACTATGGTCTACACGAATGGCACATACACTAGCTTTTATGAAGTTTATAAACTTGGTGGAATTCGTATTTATGGCCATAGTCAGAATATGAATGATACCCAGATTTATGATCTTCACATTAGCCACATTCAGCCTACACTCTTAGGCTAACTTCAAAATGCACTGCATTTCTCAAAAATACAAAAAGTATTTCTCAATTCTTCAAATTCATATTCATTCATTTCATGCATTTGTCAATTCCAATTCAAATTTCAATTAAAAGAAGTTCATTTTCCCAAAATTTTCTAAGTCTATTTCAAAAATCGATTTTCTCAAAATATGGATTTGCCAATGGTATTTCAAGTATTTCCCAAGTTCCAAATTCAATTTTCTAAGTTATATTTTCAATTTCAAAGTTTGAATTCAAAGAAATCAAATTTTCCAAGGCTATTTCACATTTCTCAAAATCGATTTTCACAAAATCCTTATATTTCTTCAGAAATCGATTTTCACTTTCTCAAATACAGTATCTCAATCATGATTCATGATTTTCAAAGAGTTTATTTTCCAAATATTTTCCAATCTTTGAAGTAAACATCATGTTTTTAAATATGCATTTTCAGAAAATTCATAGCACATGCCTGATTCTATGTGCATTTAGGAATTAGAATATGGTTTAGACAAGTTGAACAAAGCAGAGCAGTAGATTGATCCTTGGTTCGATTACCCCTGTTAAAGGTGGCAGGAAAGGTCGAACTTCGTACCGACAGGCGAGTCTCATTCTTCGGAATTATCCACCATTTTAAAACGGAGGCGAGTTATTTTCAAAAACTATTTAAAAGGTCAGTTTGACTCGCAAAAGTTAAAAATTTTGCGATGATAACAGGTTTGGCGACCATGATGGGACCTGTCTTCGCCTGATCAATTTAATGCTCTACTTAGTTCAAGTTGTCAAAATCGATTTCCATGGAATGTCAGCCTTACTTTATAATATCATGTGAACCTAGGAGCCTAGACTTGAACCCAGTTGACATGGATTGCATGTAGACTAGGTATGGTTTGGTAGGACCATATTGAGGAGGAAATTTTCATGCTCACATAGACTTAGGTCTAATACAACCCTCCTCAATTTAGGTATTGTATGAAAACAATGTATGCTTCTTCAAATTTTTTAAAAAATCTATCTCTTTAGGACTTAGAGCCTTCTATTTGCTTGCATGTGCTCATATTTCAAAAATCACCCTACCTATATTGTCTCGGTCTTCACGTTGCTGGGCTCTCTTCCAGAACCATAGTTCGGGACAGAGCCTCACAACTGGGCCACCTATTTGGGTGAAAACCCCCCTGCCACGTACCAAGGGCCATAGTCCAACGTATATCGGCAGGTGCTCAAGGATGTTGGAAAACTTGAACCTAGAACCGGAGAAATTGATTTTATGCCATGTACATCGAGCCTTGGCTTGAGTATATAGGCATAACTGAATTGGATACAGTTGATCTGAACCTTAGAGTTAGGATTAAGGTCCTACAGCTATTTCAAAATTTGTGCATCTAGAGTCAGCTTTTAGGGAATGCTGTATGTGCATACTTGTTTATGCAGAATGTGATTGAATGTGTTATTTCCTTTTTATTTTCCATATTTTCCCAATTTTCTAAAATACTGGACGATTTTCTCAAAATTCCCCCAATCTATGTCCATGTACTGTCCATGTTTTAAACCTTGGACGATTTTCCAAATACTTTATTTTCCATTTATTTCTTCATATTTCATCAAACCCTGGACGATTTTCCAAATTTCCCTTAATTTCCTTCAAAACTCCAGGTGATTTCCCATCTTTCCTGTCTTCTGGATCTCGAATTTCCTATTTTTTTTTTTATCCTGCCTGCATTTCCCTCAAATTTCCTGTATTTTCCCAAGTCTTATTCCAATTTTCCATGTTTTCTAGTCTGATGGCATCCAGTCAGCTTGATTCAGTCTTCCCTGAGGGTCACATCTCCTACGAGGTGCGACAAAGTCTTCCCGAGCATCGAGTCCTCAGCACCGGATCCTTCTTTCCCCGGTGGTACTATTTATGGTTCAAGAATTTCTCTCGTATGTTTCCAGACCACTTGGACGATTGTGGGTTAGAACTGGCGTCCGCAGTGGGAAAGCAGACAGTCAACGACAACTTGATTCATGCACTAGCAAAACGGTGGAATCCGAGCACTTCTACCTTCTGGTTCCCGTGGGGCGAGATGACAATACTGATGGATGAATTTTCAGAAATCATGGGATTGCCCGAGCCAGCCGGTCAGCCTGGAGATCCATTGGAGAAAGAATTTTTGATTAATGTCAAGGGTCTGGACCCTAAAGATGCCTTAGCTCGCATGACGGGATGCAAGTCTTGGCCTTTGATTGAAGAAGATGGAAATGAATATGTGGACCTACTCGAAATCTACAGACAGTATGGGGCATTTGTAGAAGTCAGCTTGTTGTCCAGGACAGCTCGAGAGAGAATTCAACATGCGATGGTCTTATGCACTGTGGGACTCGCTCTCTTTCCAGATGGACGGAATTATATGGATATCAGAATAGTTCAGCTTCTAAGGAGATGGGGAAGTCGACAGACCAGCCGCCTCTCCATTGCCATGGCCGCACTCGCCTTTCTATACCGAGGGTTGACTCGTTTCGCACTCGGAGAATCAATTCTAGTCGAAGGGTGCACCTACGCGTTGCAGTCTTGGTTCCTCCGGCATGTGCCAGCCTGAGCCAGTTCCTTCAGATACAATGGTAAAAAGCTTCTTCCAGTTGCGTGATGCCGGTTCTTGATCGATAATCTTCAGGAGGAAGAGGTCGTATGGGACTACTTTGATCGTCAGGAATCACCTCCTAGATACACTTATGCATACGGCAAGCGGTTCAGGCTACTTGGTCCATTCTTCTGCGCATACTATCATCCAGAGCGGTGTGTCAGGCAGTTCTCTCAGAGGCAGAAGTGCGTAGAGATTCGTCCACTAGCAGGGGTTCTGCCAGAATTCGACCTCGCATCAGATCAATGGTCCGGAGCATACCATTCTGCCAGACATGGCTGGGATTCCTTTGTTAATCTTACTATTTTTCCTGGCCCACGTGTGTCTTCTGATTATCCGGAGTGGTGGAAAATTGTCTGTCCCCCTCCCCTCTGTCAAGTGTATTATTGATAAAATCATGTTTTTCCCCTCAATAAAATTCCTTTATTCTACACTTCACCTTAGTTTGACGACCTCGCATAGGTAACAAGGCATATTTCTAGTTGTTTATTTTGCAAAGAATAGCAACGCAATTGTCATAATTTCAGCGATGACTCAATCCCTAGTAATGGGATATTATTTCAATTGTCTATCAAAATTCTCAACAAATATTTCCCTCCAACCAAATTCCCTTCAAAAGCCTAATCATCAGTTCTACCTTGCAGACAACATCAGCAACATTTAGGAGAACATTTGTGATACTCGATGGTTTATACAAGATCCGGAAAGAAAACCTCATCAATCGAAGGTGTGGCATACTCGATCACTTCAGAAGAAGAAATAGACTCACCCCGATCAGTCAGAAGCCAGGGTCAGCAAGCAGAGGATGATGTTGATCCCCAGATATATGCTATGTTCAAAGAGATGATGACCAAAATGTTGACAGAACAAGCTGAAGCTAGTACAAAAAAGATCCAGGTCAAGCAGAGGGCAAAAGGCCGGTCAGCCAAGAAAGTTTTAAAACTATCCAAGAAACATATCCAACACGAGGATACATCTGATGAATCAGAATCAGTAGTTGGCACTGATGAAGAGTATGAAGTCTGGCAAGCACTTCAAAGATCCGCTCATAGACAAGGGACAACCTATAAATTGAAAGATCAAGCAATGGATGATCCAGTCCAATTACAGCTGAAGGAAATGGCCAAGATGATTAAAGATTTGCAAGCTCATGACAAGGGAAAGAAGGTCTTCAGGAACAAAGATTTCCATGATGGCATCACCTCCATCAGGAATAATCAAGATTCAGAAAAGAAGACAAAACACATCTTCTTTGTTGATGCCAATCGCAGTGATTGCAAAAATAACAAAGGCAATCATACAAGTCAGAAAGAGAAATCTTTAAAGCAGAGTGAAAAATTGAGTCAACAGAAAGAGAAGAAAAAGCATGACGGTTGGGGTTACGATCGTGAATTCACTCCTCTAGATCAGCCCCTCGAAGAGGTCCTTGAATACATGCTGAGCAAAGGAATGGTTAAGCTTCCAAGAATTGCTAATCCTCTCGTCGCCCTAGGGAAATGGAAAGACCGCTTCTGCAAATTCCACCAAACAACGGGGCACGATATTGAACATTGTTTCGTCTTTAAGAATATCGTCCAAGATTATATCGACAAGAATTTCTTTGTTAAGGGTGAGAAAGAATACCAGTCGACTGTCTTTGCCAAGTCTCAGCAGAAATCAAGCACTCGGCAAAAGGTACAACATGATGATCGAAATCAGGACCACAAGATGCCCCCCTTTGGATCAAATATTTGAAAGTATTTTGGAATACATGCTCGCGAAAGATACAGTAAGATCTCCGAAGGCTCACTTCACTCTTTCTGCCAATGATAGCAAAAGCAATAAGAAGAATCATGATCACTATTCAGAGGGATCCAAGGGCCAAAAAGGAAAGTTCTCCAACAATGATAGGCCTCTTCAATCTAGTCCTCAGCATAAAGAGAAAGATCAAGAAAAGCCAAAGTGCAAGGATTGGAGTACGGATCGAAAATTCACCCCTTTGGACCAGACACTAGAGAGTGTTTTGGAATACATGCTCACGAAAGATATGATCCGTTTACCTAAAGCAGCTGATCCCGCAACAATCATGGGCAGATTCAAAGGAAAATTTTGCAAATTTCATCGGGCAGTGGGACATGACACTGAGAATTGTTTCGTCCTGAAGAATATCATTCAAGATTGCATCAACAAGAATATCCTTATTGAAGATGAGGAAGATACCAGTCGACCATCCTGAGCAAGTTTTCTAAAAATTGACAATGTCGAGACTATGTCACTTTCATCATTTTGTCATTTTGAAGGGACAATGTAGTCCCAGTTCTTCTATCAATTTGTTATTCCCTTCTTCAATGCATTAATAAATTTGTCAATCTTTCTTATGGCCTGGCGTCATCTTTTATATTCCTCATTTGCAAATGTTTAAATATCTTCTTATAAGGGGTAACCTTTTTCAAAGTGCCTCTCTGATCAACCAAGAAGCTCATTGTCAGTTTTTACCTCGTTATCCTCAGAGAATTCTCATCAAATATCAACTACTTATCCTTTCATCCAAACTCTCACTCCCCAGTTATACTGGGGCATTATTTTAAAAATTGGCTTCAAAACTTTCTGTATGCAGGCAGGATCAAACAAATCTCTCATTTTGCACACATGTGCACCCATCTACATTCATTTGCATTTGCATGCATTCATTCGCATTCATCTGCATTCATCTACATCAATTTGCATTGAACTCCCCATTCAGGATAAGGGATAAATCTTGAGGCCCCGACAGTCGCCCAAGTTGTCGTAAGGGTGAAGACTAAAAATTTTCCATCAAAATCAATTAGTATTTCTTCAGAATCCAGTGTTCGTGCTGGTAATTTTTCAAAAATCCAATGCTCGTGCTGGTAAACTTTCAAAATCCAGTGTTCGTGCTGGTAAACTTTCAAAACCCAGTACTCGTACTGGTAATCATTTAAAACCCAGTGCTCGTACTGGGAACCATTTAAAATCCAGTGCTCGTACTGGTAATCTTTCAAAATCCAGTGCTCGTACTGGTACTCTTCCAAAATCTGATGCTCGTACTAGTTGAACAAGTCCCAAATGTCATCTTTATACTTATCAACTTTTCTTTCCTTTAAATGTCTAGAATTGGTCTAGAAGAGTCGAGTTTCGATTCGAATCTTCTTCCAAATCCAATTCAGAATTGGTCTAGAAAATTCAAGTTCCGACTTGAATTTTCTTATAAATCCAATTCGTATATTTTTCTTTCCTCTAGATTCTAGAATTGGTCTAGAAGAGTCGAGTTCCGATTCGAATCTTCTTCCAAATCCAATTCAGAATTGGTCTAGAAAATCCAAGTTCCGACTTGAATTTTCTTACAAATCCAATTCGTACAATTTTCTTTCCTCTAGATTCTAGAATTGGTCTAGAAGAGTCGAGTTCCGATTCGAATCTTCTTCCAAATTCAATTCAAAATTGGTCTAGAAAATCCAAGTTCCGACTTGAATTTTCTTACAAATCCAATTCGTATATTTTTCTTTCCTCTAGATTCTAGAATTGGTCTAGAAGAGTCGAGTTCCGATTCGAATCTTCTTCCAAATCCAATTCAGAATTGGTCTAGAAAATCCAAGTTTTGACTTTAATTTTCTTACAAATCCAATTCGTATAATTTTCTTTCCTCTAGATTCTAGAATTGGTCTAGAAGAGTCGAGTTCCGATTCGAATCTTCTTCCAATTCCAATTCAAAATTGGTCTAGAAAATCCAAGTTCCAACTTGAATTTTCTTACAAATCCAATTCGTATAATTTTCTTTCCTCTAGATTTTAGAATTGGTCTAGAAGAGTCGAGTTCCGATTCGAATCTTCTTCCAAATCCAATTCAGAATTGGTCTAGAAAATCCAAGTTCCGACTTGAATTTTCTTACAAATCCAATTCGTATAATTTTCTTTCCTCTAGATTTTAGAATTGGTCTAGAAGAGTCGAGTTCCGATTCGAATCTTCTTCCAAATCCAATTCAAAATTGGTCTAGAAAATCCAAGTTCCGACTTGAATTTTCTTACAAATCCAATTCGTATAATTTTCTTTCCTCTAGATTTTAGAATTGGTCTAGAAGAGTCGAGTTCCGATTCGAATCTTCTTCCAAATCCAATTCAGAATTGGTCTAGAAGATCCGAGTTCCGACTCGAATTTTCTTTCAAATCCAATTCGCTTGGCTTTCCTTTAAAAGTTCGAACTTCTACTCAAACTATTCTGTGAGTTGGTCTAGAAGATCCGAGTTTCGACTCGAATTGTCTTTCAAAATCCAATTCATCTAGTTTTCCTTGAAGAATTGAGTTCTGAATCGAATCTTCTCTCAAAAACCCAGTTTAGCACCTGGTCCATTCAAAGCTCAGAAGTTGGAATCATTCCTTCTTAAGCTATGATCCTTAGGTTAAATCCCTATGAAATTGATAGTTCGTAGGTCGAACCCCTACGGGACCAATGTCGTTCTCAATTGAACCAATGTCGTTCTTAGGCTGAATCCCTATAGAACCCATGTCATTCTCAGTAAACCAATTCACAATTTCGACCTTCGGGTCAATCAATTTCCAATTTTCAATTATCAATTTCCAAATTTCCAATTTCCAATTTCCAATTATTAATTTCCAATTTCCAATTTCAAATTTCAAATATCAAATTTCAAAATTCCAATTTCCAAAATTTGACCCTTTTGAGTCACCCAATACCCAATTTCAATTATTTTCTCTTGCGAGAGACCCTTTTTATAGGGAGAGTTCGAGGGAGCTCGCTCTTTTCGCATGCTATCCAATTCGTTCACTTAGCCCCTTTTCAGGGAGAGTTTGAAGGGACTCATGTTTTTGTGAACCGTTTGCAAAACAAAATTCCAAATTTCACACAAGGAACCCTTTTTATAGGGAGAGACTCGATGGAGACTTGCTTTCCTTGTGGCCCCATAATTTCAGACTAGGCCATTTCATCATGAAGGACCCTCTTTTCAGGGAGAGTGTGATGAACTCGTTCCTTCATGACCAATTTACCAACCTCACCAATTCCGACCCCCTTTCCATAAGAGAAGCCTAATGTTAGGAAGTTTTGACGAAAGCTTAATTTCTCTTAGAAAGTTCATTTTGCAAACACCTCCTCTTCAGGGAAGAGAGGAGTAATTCCCAATTCTAATTTCTGAATCTTCTCCATTGGGGAAAGGAGAAGAGAATTTTTTCATAGATGTGTTGCGTTGTGCTTCAAATGCTTGCTTTCACAAAAGGATTTCAAAAAATTTTTGCCAATTTGTCATTAAATATTTGTTGATTTCAAAAATCTTTATTGCACAAAATTATTACTTCAGAATACCTCCAGTATTACTTCCGAAAGGGCAATGCTTTCACGAAAAAGGATTCAAACTTCAAAATCTTTTTATTGGCCAACCAAAAAGATGAAGAATAAATCCGCGATATGGCTAGCAAAGAGAATTCAATGTTGTTGTAAAGCCATGAGTGATTGATATTGATCGCAGTCAATGGCACATTTTTAAAGACCATTCTTGAAAAATAAAGCAGTCGACATATCCTGTGTGATACAGAAAAAATCCACTTAATTTCCATATCTCCTCAATCACCTAAGCTGCAATTAAATATCTGCAAATAGGATCTCTCAATTGTCGTCAAGATGAAGGCGAATTAAGCGAGTCGACCCCCGGGGCCAAAGAAGATTTGGATCATCTTCAAGATGACGGAGTTTGTGACAGATCCTTCTAGGAAAAGTTCAGATCACCGTCGAGATGAAGGCGAGTGTGATGAGCCTACCGACAAACCCTAAAAGATATTTAATTTCAGCTATCATCAAGAGATTTCCCAACCAATGAGCCAATAACTATCAAGATAATCCCCGAGAGAAAAGAAGGATCGAAACATCTCTGAGATGAAGGAGTTTGTGACGTACCCTTCCCAAGAAAAAAAAAGAGAGAAAAATCAGGACATCTCCAAAATGAAGGATGATGTAATTCCCAAAAAATCCAAGAGAGCTCCAATCTGCTAAAAAGAGAGTACAGAAAGATCATCATGAGAAAAGAATCTCAGGATATCAGACTTCCAAATCTATCAAGAATCTTCTTTAATTTTGTGAAATTCTTTTATCAATATTCTTTCACCAATAGCTCTCGCAATATCAAGAATACTTTCTTTTCCGTCCATATCAAGGAAATTTGATAGCTTCCTTAAAAGAAAGTCAATCGCAAGCAATTTGAATTCGAATCTTGATTCTACGAAGTTAAGCCCAGTCGGAATTAATACTTCAGGTAGAAAAGAGAGAATACTTTCAAAACAATGTGCATCATTTTCAATTATTTTGAATCAACAATAATTTTCAACATTTTGACAATATTTTCTAGCTATCCTGGCATGAAGCGAGAGCTTGAGGTTCATCTTTGGCGCATCCTGACACCATCCCTTTTAGGACTTGATTGCGAGAGTTTTCAAGATTCCTTCCCTTCTTTGGCATAATCTGAGCGCATGGGCTCTTAGATTCGCACACTTCCCTGTGTCCCCACTGTCCCACCATAGACAGTCCAATTTCGGCTTGAGGTTAAGCCACCAATTCCAGCAAAAGGCAATTTCAAAAGTTAATTAGTCTCAGCAATGAGGCACCCAAAATCAATCCCTTTTCAAACTTTAGGGACCCCAATTTCCTTCCTTTTGCAAAAACCCTATCGGATTCATTTTGCGGAAATCCGAAGGTTCCATCACGGTCTCTTCTTTCGAGGATTTCGTCCATTTTCTGCCCGATAAGGTGAAAGGTACAAACCTGAGCCTCCTTTGATGAGGTATTCCATTTTCTGCCCGATCAGGTTAAGGGTACAAACCTGAGCCTCCTTTGAGGAGGTATTCCATTTTCTGCCCAATCAGGTTAAGGGTATAAACCTGGGCTTCATTCTGATGTGGTATTCCATTTTCCACCCAATCACGTCAAGGGTACAAACCTGAGCCTCCCTTGATGAGGTATTCCATTTTCAACCCGGTCAGGTTAAGGGTTAAACCTGAGCTTTGTTCCATATGAGGTATTTCTCGTCCCATCCAGGTTAAGGGCAAAACCTGAATCTCATTTTTTTTTGAAGTAAAATTTTCTCCTTATTCTCCATTTCATATCTACCATCATCATTTGAATAAATCCTTTCATACCCAGTCAGATTCATCTAACTGGGGCATTTTTATAATCTAAATTTGGTGTGTTTTCTTTGCCACTAAGCTCGACTTTCAACCGACTTAGCAGCAAAGAGGGGCATCTGTAAACACCCAAAATTTTCACCCTCATCCATTACTTACATTTCATGTGTCATTGCATGCATTCAGCATACCATTTCATTGCATTGCATGTCATTGCATCCCATTTTCGAGATCCAGCACTCATGTTTTCAAAATATTTAATCCAGATTTGAGTTTTTAAACTTTTTCTTTCAAAAATCAATTTCAAAACCTAGGTTTTTACTCAACATTCTGTCATTTGCTAACCCCCAGGACCTTATATTTTTAAATGTTTTCTCAAAAAACAATCTGGATTTGTTTTAAACTCAATTTTCAACCGATTTTAATTCTCAGATGAGACCCATTTAGGTGGTGTCGCTTCTGGATTCCTTTACTTGTCAAAAATTTTCAAAAATTTCAGAGTCCTAGTTGGATCAGGACTCTTTTTCCAGAGTCTAGTCGGATCAAAACTCTACTTTTCACTACCTTTTTACCTGTTTTCGGAGAAAACCTTTCAAAATCTTCTGTTTTGGCCAAAATCTTAGAGTCCTAGTTGGATCAAGACTCTTCTTCAAGAGTCCAGTCGGATCAGGACTCTTCTTTAGAGTTTTACTCGGATTAGAACTCTAATCTTTCACAACCATTTTCAATCAAATCTTTCAAAATCTTTGAAAATGAGTCAGAAACTCAGAGTTTTAGTCAAAACAGGACTCTGTTCAGAGAGTCCTAGTTGGATCAAGACTCCAATCCTGATTTCAAATTTTGAAAGAATCTTTCAAAAATCTTTTCATCTATCAAAACTGTTGCGCTTTTATCAAAGAATTTTAAAATTCTGAGGTTTTATCTCAGAGTCCTGATCAAATCAGGACTCTACCCCACAGTCCTGATCGAAGTAGGACTCCATCCAAAATTGATTTTCTCACTTCATTTTCACTGGTTTTCAAAAGCTTTGCCCAAATTTCATCATTTGCTTATCAGAAAACTAAAATTCTTAGAGTTCTGATCGAATCAGGATTCTTTCTCAGAGTCCTAATCAGATCAGGACTCTGAACCAAAACTTCAATTTCATCCTATTTTTAAATATTTTCCAAAATTCTCTCATTTGTTTTCTCAGAAAATCCAAAAATCCGAGAGTCCTAGTTCAATCAAGACTCTGTTCTCAGAGTCTCAGTTGGATCAGAACTCTGTCTTATTTCAATATTCATTATTGTTTTCACTGTTTTGACAAGTTCCTTTATTTGTTTTTCAGAAAATACCAAAAAAATCTAGAGTTTCAGTCCGACCAGGACTCTGTCCCGGAGTCCTAGTCCAGTCAGGAGTCTGTTTTGAAGTTTTTTTTATTCCATTTTTTTCATTTATTTCCATCTGTTTTCAAAAATTAGGTCATTTTATAGAGTCCAGTTAATTCAGGACTCTATTTCAGAGTCCTGATTGAGTTAGGAGTCTAACCCTGACAGTATTTTCTGACTTATTTCACCATTTTCGATGAAATCTTTTCAAAAATTCATTCATTTGACTTTTAAAAACCCAAAATCTTAGAGTCCTATAAATCCAGGACTCTAGCCCAGAGTTCCAGTTTGCTTAGAACTCTATTTTTAAAACTTTGAATTTCAAATACTGATTTTAACCCCTTTTCAAAGCCATTTTCAGTGTTTATTTCAAAATTCTTCAAAACTCGATGTGGGCCCACTCAGTTGGCACCATATCTAGAGGAGTTCTGACTCGGTTAGAACCCTATGCCATTTCAAAAATTCTAATTTTAAGTTTACTTTTGAAAATCTTTTGAAAACTCCTTCAATTTCAAGTTTTAAAATCATTTTTTTGAAAATTCAAATGGAGCCCACTCGGGGTGGCGCCACATTTAAATAAGTCAAGGTTAGGCTAGGGTTAGTCATTGTCCTAGTTAGGTTAGGGGTTTAGAGGAGTCAAAATCAATTTTAAAAATCCATTTTATTTAACTTTTAAACCATTGGTTTTTAAAGGTTTTAAATTCAGGTTTTAAAAACCAAATGTGGGTCCATACTAGGTGGTGTCACATTTGGACTTTTTAGGGTTTAATTAGGTATTAATTAGAGTTTAATTAGAGTTCATTTAGGGTTAGGAAACCACAAAAAATCGTTGCCCTTAGTGGATTTATTAGAAAGAGTCCTGAAAAAATGAAAAACCTCTTAATTAACCCTAATTAAGTGACTTTTTGAAAAACTATAAAAAGGGACCTAAGGGGGGTCAAAAGGAGGTTCTTTTTCTCTAAAATTTTCGTGGCTTCTCTCTCCTCTCCAACACCTCCACCTTCCTCCATTGCAGCTGCAGCCCCAAGGTGAGTTTATTTAATATTATTTTATTAGTTTTTATTAGTTTTTATGATTTTTCAATAGATTTCACCATGGAAACTCTTGTGTTCATGGATTTAACCATGGATTTCATCCAAGAACCCCAAAATCGACCCAAGAAGATGATCTAACTCAGTTTGAGGGTGATTTCAAGGATTCTAATCCATTAGAATCGATGAGAGGTACGTTTTTCATGTTCTTAACCGACGAAACATTAGATTTACCCGTTAAATGGGTTAAATCCATGATTTCAAAGGTGAAAGCAAATTTCAGCCATGGATTCCCTGTGTTTTATTTATTTCTTTCCTTATTCATGTTGATTACACGTTTTCCAGCATAGAAATCAATTTTATTTTACTGTTTTATGATTTATTTTATTGTTTTCATTAGTTAATGCATATTTTCTCAAGTTTCTTAGATTTCTGTGTGTTTTTTAGTTTAGAACAGAAAAGATCATGCTGTTTCGGATTGAAATATGTGCTGTTAATTTCTGATTTTTTATATGTGATGCATGCATATGTGATTGATCTACTGTAAAAAAATCAAAGATTTTGGATATCGGGAACCCTGTCAGAAAAATCAGACATCAAATCGGGTTTTTAAAACTTTAAAATCGTTGTTAAAATCAAGAGGGTAACTTGCTGTGATGATATTTTTCTCATCTTATATTCGATTTTAGATCTGTAAAGTGACATGGATTCATGTTGATTAGATCTGTCTACTTTGAAATTTTCAGAATTTTTTATTACTGTTTAGTATTTTTCCTTTGTCAGAGACTCTGATTTTCAATTTAAAACTCGTTAGGGTTTACCAAAACCCTAATCAGACTTGTGTTGTTTATAAATTCCAAACTACAGATCCGATTCATGATCTGTAAAAAGTGAGTATTGTTATTTTTCTGTCAACTGTTTACTGTTAAATTTCAGATGTTTTAAATGAGTTCTTCTATTTATCCCGGAATTTTCAATTGAAAGTATCAGTCAGGACCAAAGTTAAAATCCATAGATTCAAGTCTGGATTGTCGGATGAGTATCTCCCTGGTTTTAAAAGATTTTTCATATCTGTAAAAAGGAAAAGTTTTGTTTTTTTGTCTATTTAGTCTCTGTAAAATTTCATAGATTTTCATGGAGGTTTGACCCCTGGTTCGGGTCTTGGACTGAGACTGGTTGGTAAACTAGGTTAAAAATAGCATATTTTTAGGGTTTGATGCTATTTTCGGATTAATCTAATGCCAAAAAAATATTTTTATAATTCTAATTTGATATTAGGGTTATCACAAGTGCAGGTAAAAATTTTTAGGATTTTTAGAATCTGTTTGATGCTTGAATGGCTTGAATTGCAAAACAGGGCATCCGAAGAATTCCAAAACACTACCAAATCACAAAACTTGTGATATTCTTAGATTTTTGTGTATAAGCATGTATTTTTAGGGTTTAATCATGTTCATAATCATATTATGATACTTTAGGTTAAATTTGATATTCATTTGATTTCATTTAGTGCATAAAACCTAAGTTTTTACAAAAATCTATTTCAGAAAACCCTGATTTCAAGGCCATAGTCTTGCTATGGGGGGCAATTTGGTCCTTTGACCTAAATTTCGAAATACCTAACCCTAAATTTCATATTATTAATCATGTAACATCATATTTAGTTTGATTCATCATTATTTGTATTTCAAAACTTGAATTTTACCAAATATCTTTCTGAAAACCCTAATTTCAAGGCCATAGTCTTGTTATTAGGGATATTTTGGTCATTTTGACCCCAATTTTGAAATTTCATATCTTATATTCATGTTTATTCAAGTTTAATTCATATTTTTATAATTTTGATTTAAGGGAATCAATGAAAAGGCTTATATCTAGCAAAATCCGGTAATTTCTAGATATTACTGGATAAATCTAGAAAAGCCAACATATCATTACTAACAAAGTTTTCTAGTTTTGCAGGTACATTGAAGATTTTAATTTCATGTATTTAAATTTGATTAGTGATGTAAATTATAATTAATTTTGGAATAAGAATTTCAATTCCTGCTTAGCTTAGGCAGCATTGCATATAGTTTATTTTTTTAAATAATGTTAATATGTGATGGATGATGATTCATGCATATTCAAACTCACTATGGTCTACACGAATGGCACATACACTAGCTTTTATGAAGTTTATAAACTTGGTGGAATTCGTATTTATGTCCATAGTCAGAATATGAATGATACCCAGATTTATGATCTTCACATTAGCCACATTCAGCCTACACTCTTAGGCTAACTTCAAAATGCACTGCATTTCTCAAAAATACAAAAAGTATTTCTCAATTCTTCAAATCCATATTCATTCATTTCATGCATTTGCCAATTCCAATTCAAATTTCAATTCAAAGAAGTTCATTTTCCCAAAATTTTCTAAGTCTATTTCAAAAATCGATTTTCTCAAAATATGGATTTGCCAATTGTATTTCAAGTATTTCCCAAGTTCCAAATTCAATTTTCTAAGTTATATTTTCAATTTCAAAGTTTGAATTCAAAGAAATCAAATTTTCCAAGGCTATTTCACATTTCTCAAAATCGATTTTCACAAAATCCTTATATTTCTTCAGAAATCGATTTTCACTTTCTCAAATACAGTATCTCAATCATGATTCATGATTTTCAAAGAGTTTATTTTCCAAATATTTTCCAATCTTTGAAGTAAACATCATGTTTTTAAATATGCATTTTCAGAAAATTCATAGCACATGCCTGATTTTATGTGCATTTAGGAATTAGAATATGGTTTAAACAAGTTGAACAAAGCGGAGCAGTAGATTGATCCTTGGTTCGATTACCCCTGTTAAAGGTGGCAGGAACGGTCGAACTTCGTACCGACATGCGAGTCCCATTCTTCGGAATTATCCCGCATTTTAAAACGAAGGCGAGTTATTTTCAAAAACTATTTCAAAGGTCAGTTTGACTCGCAAAAGTTAAAAATTTTGCGATGATAACAGCCGTTTTCCTGAAACTTCAAAAAGGCGTGTCTTTTCATTTTTCAAACGTTTTGATCGTTCGAAATGGACAGTTTTGACACCCTTTCATACTCTCAACGTATGAAAACTTTCAGCTATAAATATGAGTGCATTCTACACTCAAAAACATCAAATTCAATAGAATTATATGGAATTACTTCTTGCTTTTCACTCCTATTCATTCAAGTATTTGTTTTCTCACTCACGTGATATTTTCACTTTAGTTTTTCACTCAAATCACTTTGAGAGATAGTGAATTCGTGAGTAGAGTGTTTCAACAACCTCAAAAGCCAATTGCATCTCATTTGCATTCAAAAGGAAGGCTCATAGGTTGTATTGTAAGTTGTTATTTCTTTTCTGTAAAAAGAAGGACTCCTTTGTTTAAAGGAGTTGTTTGCTTTCAGTAGGGTTGTTACTGAAAGTGGGAGCAGCTATGGTCTGTGTGATCTTGTAGTTTACAAGGTTGATAGTGGATAATCTCAAGCGGGTTTTGCTTGGGGACTGGATGTAGGTCGGGTTAGACCGAACCAGAATAAAATCTTGTGTTCTTTATGTGTTTGCTTTGAGATTTGCAAAATCATTCTATATTCCGCAGAAAATTTTAAAAGCACTATTCACCCCCCTCTAGTGCTCGTTGCCTCGATCCTAGTGCACTTTCAAAAGTAACTAGGGCTTAATTACCTACTAGGGTTATTAATTCACTATGGATAGATATGGGCGGCTATGGTTAACTAACTAAAACTAATGACTCACTATAGTTAGTTGCCTAAGGTTAGACTAACTAGGACTACTAAGATTAATTACTCACTAGGGTCAACTAGGTTAGTTGCTAACTAAGGGGAGTTATGGTTTGACTAATTAGGCTAACTAAAATTAATTAACTAACTATGGTTATCTACCTAGAGTTAGGCACTAACTAGAGTTAGCTAGGGGCTATTTAGGATATGACTTGAATAGGGTCCACGCCAACCTAGAGTTACTAACTAAGCTAATTACTCTCATAATTAATTGTTATTTCCTCAAACACTAATGTAAATCTAAATTAACTCCTAACTGTATTATAAACTAACATTACTACTTTCCTAAATAGATATTCACGATTTTCTAAAACCTACACTAAGGCAAATCTTACTAAATTACTTAGTAGTTAACCAATCCTAAATCAATCTAATAAATTAGTAAATAGGGCTTAAAAGACCAAGACACGAATTTGGGAAGGATTGAATCCATTCATAATTGCCTTAATAGCTAAATAGGAAAGCTTTCAATTTCAAAAATCGTCCAGCCTACTAGACCATGCATTTTTCATTCTTTTCCTTAAAGGCATTAAATCCCTTTTTGAAAGTCTTTCTCAAAGCATTGGTCACAATTTTAGCAAATGATTTGAAATTCAATCTTATTTCCAAACATATAAAAGAGACAAATCTCCTACCTTTGCTGGATTAACCAAAGTCAAAACTTCCTTTATTTAGAACCCACGAATTTGAATGGAATACCCTCCTTCCCAAAAACGCATTCTACTCACAATGACTACTTTGCCCTTGATTACAATCTTCATTAATGAAATACCTAATCTATTCTAATATTAACCTAGCTAAGTTAGGCTATATCAACATAATTCAAAGGGTAAGAAAGACTAAGGAAAAACGAAAAATGTACAGCTATTTATTTTAGCTTCTACACGAAAATTAGAAAAATTAAGTTAAGGCTAATTTAACTAAAACGAAATTCAAGAAAATAAAAATGCTACTTAACCTATGATTAACTATACTATCAAAAACACCAACCATTAACTAATATTCTATTTCCTACAGAATTTTAACCACACAAAAATTAAACAAAATACTACATGGAATCTATATGAAAATATCAATTAAACTAAAGACAACTAACAACCGAAATCTACCCAATTCTAAATTACATTACACTAACATGTTTATGAATGAAATTTTAAAACTAAGAAACAGAAAAATGAATCTAACTAATATGCTATACAGAAAACACACACAAAAACGCTGAATCAAAAAAAACTCCTACCATCAACTATTTGAAACTTAAAACATAAATTTTATCATTCGACTAAACCTATTGCAATATTAAAACATCCTAATTGTAACAACAATGTAACTATCTTAATCAACAAATCAATTACTAATATACAGAAAACACTACAGCTATTTTAGCATACTCAATTAATCTAACTACCTAACTCGCTATTTACAAAACTCAATCAAATGAACAAGAAATCAAAAACGACATCAACTATGATAAGATCTATATAATCTACTGTTAATAAAATCACATTCAGACCTAACTACTGATGGGAAAACACGAAGAACATGCAGACACACAGATACATGGCAAACAACAAATTCTACACACACGCACACACCCAACAAGATCCAATGTTGGAATGAAACTATTGTTTAAATAACACAAAACCTAAACACCTCTACGTGCTGGTTCATGCATGAAATTTCTATTCTAAAGTTGACAAAAATTAGAAAATCACAGTCACATGACTCACACAGAATATAGGTTTTAACTAGAAGAAAGGAATGAGAAGACCAACCTCCAGGGCGATCCGACGACTGAGGAGAAGAAAAGAGCGGACTTTGCTTGACTTCACGCCACGAGGAACCTCGGTGATGCTGTCTAACATCTCTGTATTGTCTTCTTTGCAGGGATCCGCGAATGGTGGTGCTCCGGGGTTCAGGGCCGACCGACCATGGAGGAGCGGGACCTCCACCATGATGGATACACTCCAGCTGCAGCTGCAAAGAAACAAATGCAAAGGTTAGTTCCAGCAGAGTGAGAAGAAGGACAAGATCTGAAAAGAAAAGAATGGGAGAAGAAGACGGCATCTCCATTGGTTTGGCATGACTTCCATGGCCAACCATGGATGAGGAAGAACATGAATGGGAGGGGTGGCTGGGTAGAAGGTGGAGTTGAGAAGAATTGTGCCCCTAGGGCACGAAAATCAAAGCAAAGGCAAGTTCTCCATGGGCGTCACCTCCTCTTTTAGACGTTTTGGGCTGTTTCAGATTATTTTCAGAAAAGATGTTAAAAACTAAATATTTGCTGGGTGCCTCATGTAGGAGGGGTTTTTAAGAAAATATTTTATGATAAAACGTGAATGGGTATGCTGGAGTGGATCATGCTTCATTTTGGTTCAGATCCAAGATCCAAGTGGATGTTTGGATCCAAATCCTTTAATTATGCTTCGAGTTTTGACCCGCAACACTATAAAGGCAATAATTCCTTCATTTTAAGTATGATTTCGATGAAATTCGAACCAAAGCTCTATAATATCATTATGCACCTAAGTGTGGACTTTAAACCTATAGATGATGCATTTATGCCGTTAAAATGTGTTAATAAAATGTATAATTTATGCATCATCACTCGTATTCTCTTATACATATATATCAAAGCTTTTCAAAACCCTGGGTATATTATTCAAAATTCCCTCATATTTTCAGAAACCCAAGTGAATATTTTATTGTTTTTCCTCTACCTACATTCTTTTTCTCTTTTGTGTCAAATTTTCTTTAAAAATCTTGGAAATCCCTTTTTCTAAATTTACTTGATTTTTCAAAATTTCAAGGATTTATGTCTACTCTGTTTTCTTCAAAAGTCTATCCATAAGTCCTGTATTCTATCTAATTCTCCTCATTCTTTTTACCCCAGTATTATTTCAATGGCGTCCGATTCCCTCGATGCTGTCTTTCCCAGAGATCATGTCTTCTATCAGATAAAGAATGGATCCCCAGATCATCGGGTTATCCAGACTCATCCCTTCTTCCCTCGGTGGTATTATTCTTGGTTCGCCACCTTCTCGCGTATGTTCCCAGACCACTTAGATGATTGTGGATTGGAGATGGCATCTACAGTGGGCAAACAAACCATCAATGAAAGTTTGATTTAGGCTATGGCAGAGCGGTGGAATCCGCATACCTACACATTTTGGTTTCCATGGGGAGAGATGACTCTGCTGATGGACAAATTCAGTAACATCATGGGATTGCCAGAACCAGTTGGTCAGCCAGATGATCCGGTCGAGCAGCAGTTCCTGATCAACGTCAAGGGGATAGATGTTCGAGAAGCATTAGTGTGAACACCCCAAATTTTTCAAAATCTTTTAAATATTCCCTTTTTGCCCCTAAATTCATTTTTTGAGCAAATGAGTCATTACAAATCTAAATTCCAGTTCATTTCTCAAGTCTTATTGAAATCAAATTCATTTCATATGTTTAAATTGATTTCGGATCTGGATCCATTGTCCAGATCCAAGTCTATGTCTCCTTGTTCAAATTTTAAATTAAAATTACAGAAAATACCAAAAATAGTTTTTAAATAGCTCGAACACTCCATCCGACATCCGTTTGGATTCATCACGTTGTATTTCTCGATTCGAGTTTCAAAACTCAAACATATTCTCAAAACTTAGGTCCGAACTCATTATTCTGAAGAATTTTCCCCAAAATGGCCTGAAGTTATCGGAAATACACATTTGTAAATATTTTCTTAGAAAAATACAAAAAAAAAATGGAAAAATGATACAAAAATCAAAAAATTGAGGAAAGCAAATGGTTTTAAAACCTAAAAAAATGGAATTTTTGCCAAAAACCTCTTTTTGAACCATTTTTTTTTACAAAAGTTCTTTCAAGGGGGCTTCTTTTGGAAAATTGAAAAAAAAAAGGGCAAACAACTTTTCCTCTCCAAACAGTCGCACGCCCCCATGTGCGAGCTCCTCCATCCCCTCATCTGCCCTTCATCTACAACAACCTTGCCCATCTCCTCTTCCCGAAACCTTCCATCGCCAACAACCTTTCTAGAATCCTCCTCCACCCTCTACATAAACCACCATCCTGAAACCAAATGACCATCCGTTATCACCCTTCCACCCTTCTGCATACGCGATCAAATCGTTTTCAGTTCCCTCCTTCTCCTCCCTCTTTCTTCTCCTTCTTCTTATTTCCTGGGGTTTCTCTCACCTGACGGAAGGAAGCCAACTATTCTGGAGTATCTGCGATTATAGGTAAGCGACTCTTCCCTCTTCGATCCTTTTTAGAGGTCTCCTTTTCCTCTCATAGCGTCGCCCCTTTTTCTTTTTTCTCTTCCTGTTTTTTTTTTATCTTTTTTTTTTATAAGGCAAAATGGTGGGTCGACCTGCCTATAGCAGGATCGACCCACCCTATGCGATATCAATGGAATTTACTGATTCCCATATTTTTTTTCTTTCTTTCCTTTTGTTCTTATTTAGTTGTCATTTTCCCTATGGTAATTCAGTCATTCCCATTTGCATCCTCCCATTCTGGTTCATCCGCATCTCCTTTATAATAGTATTTCTGTTGTGCATGTCTGATTTCTTCATCTGCTTTCACGCTTAGATGTTCTTATGCTATGATTCTCATTTTTGCAGGTTCTTTCATTTCTATACTTTGCACTTTGAATTCGTTATTACGTTGATGGGTTTTATTTTATTTTATTTTCTTTTTTTGGCTTCTACATTTCATTTTTTTTGTCTTCTACTTTGTTTTGATCAATCATGGGTTCAGTTTTTTTTTTTTTCTTTCTCTCTTGTCTTATCTTGATAATCTATTGCATCACGTTTGTCATTGGGTCGTCATATCTTCCACTGTTCCTGCATTTAAACATCCTTTTCAGTTTGATTTCTTATTCCCCTTTTAACTTCTGATTTGCATTTAATACCATTATATTCACTGCCTTATATCCACTCGATCAGCGTTGGATCCTTTGGTTTCAAAACTGCTGAATCGTAATGTTTGACAGGATTTTTTTTCTCCTGGGCATAACCGCGATTTTGAACATTCGGAAATGCCAGTTCGATTCAATGATATCGTTTTGGTTCAAAACAATATATTGTGCTTGGTCGAACCGTCCCCATCTGGCGATTGTATGGTGGTTTGGGGTGTATGAGGTTTTTGCGATCCCCATGACTGTCCACTGTTGCTTACACCATAAGACCTCATCTAAGAGAGACTTAACACATTACTGTCTTAAGACTGGAGAGGCTCCCATAGTATAGCGATATCCTCCAACAGAGTAATCTCAGTGTGCTCTATGAAAGCCCCTTTCTCACACCTGATAGGGTCTTCATCAATGTTTTGGCCCAGAAATATACTGTTTGAACTCACATGCAGGTTCTGTGAATTGCATGTTATCGGTCCTTCCCGACCTTTGTAGGATGGCAGGAGTTTACCTTGTCCCGGTGGTGATAATTAGTGTGAGTGTGATTTACCTGGCTCGTTCTCAGGTATTTGATTGAAGTGTCAATCTTCTGCTATTGTAAGTCTAAATCATGGCAAAGAGGAGCTGAAGTTCATGTATACTATTAATATAAATGCTTACTGTGGTCACTGCACATAGCTTTATTTCATTTCTTACGTCATCACTCTTTTTTTTATTTATTTATTATCATCGGCAATTTACCTTTCATTTACGGTGTAATACCTATATATATATATATATATATATATATATATATATATATATATATATATATATATTTATTTTCAGAGTTTGTATCGATTGGGCAACAAACATAAGAACCCACATTCTTCTTTATGTTCATTTCAGCAATGTATATGTTCCTGCTCTAAATTATTTGCTCTGAGTTCATATATGAGAATCAATATATCATGTATGCATACTCTTCTTCCCTTCAAGTTGCTAAATTCACATATATCTGTTGGTATTGTTGTATGTTAGGTTGGTGGGAGGTTATATCATTTTGAGAGTTACCAGCTGATGGAATTGAACTCATAAAATCAGCTCATAAAGGATAGCCAGAACAACGCATTCTGTTATTTATTTGTTGGAATTCTAATCCCATTGTTGATATTAGCACAAGGTTTTTGAGTAGTAAATAGCTGGCAGGCCTATTTCCCATAGAGATATGCTTTTTTTTCTTCTCTTTTCTTTGCTTTTCTCCTGTGCTTTAGTTGAACATGTTACAGGTGGAGCAAGGTACGATTAGCAGGCCCATACCAGCATCATCTATAAGCCTGACTAAAATAAAGTACTCTCTTAGTGGGCAAATTCCAGTTGAACCCTCCGGATTGCCAAAGCTTACATAACTCGCTACTGGACAATGCCCACTTGTCCAAGAAGTCTTCTACCAGGATCCTGTTTTATTGCCAAAATCGCTTAGCTGCTGAGATGCCATATTTGAATCTCACTAATACCCACCATGGATGGAGCTGGAGGGGCTCTCTCGAGAGAGCAATTCTCCATTGTTTGTCGAAACAGATCTGAGTAAGAGGTACTCTGTCTGGTCCAAAAATGAGATCATTTCATAGGACTTTACAAATTGTCGAAAGCTACTTCTGTGAAATTCCTCTTTATTAAGGTAGTACTTGATGCATCTTCTTTCTATTTGCATCTACACGTGCATGGGCATGTTAAAAACACATACATAGTTCTTCATCTGCATTACAGCTTGGTCATATATATTGTACTCACAGGGATGCTTGTATCTTTTTTTTTTCTTTCTTTCTTTCAACAACTTAAATGTCCTGGCAAAATGTGTATCTTCATAGTGAAAGTGCACTAGGATCGAGGCAACGAGCACTATAGGGGGGGTGAATAGTGCTTTTAAAAAAAATTCTGCGGAATATAGAATGATTTTGCAAATCGAAAAGCAAACACACAAAGAACATAAGATTTTATCCTGGTTCGGTCTAACCCGACCTACATCCAGTCCCCAAGCAAAACCCGCTTGAGATTATCCACTATCAACCTTGTTAACTACAAGATCACACAGACCATAATCGGTCCCACTTTCAGTAACAATCCTACTGAAAGCAAACAACTCCTTTACACCAAGGAGTCCTTCTTTTTACAGAAAAGAAATAACAACTTACAATACAACCTATGAGCCTTCCTTTTGAATGCAAATGAGATGCAATTGGCTTTTGAGGTTGTTGAAACACTCTACTCACGAATTCACTATCTCTCAAAGTGATTTGAGTGAAAAACTGAAGTGAAAATATCACGTGAGTGAGAAAACAAATACTTGAATGAATAGGAGTGAAAAGCAAGAAGTAATTCAATATAATTCTATTGAATTTGATTGTTTCTCTGTGTTTTTGAGTGTAAAATGCACTCATATTTATAGTTAAAAGATTTCATACGTTGAGAGTATGAAAGGGTGTCAAAACAGTCCATTTCGAACGATCAAAACGTTTGAAAAATGAAAAGACACGCCTTTTTTGAAGTTTCAGGAAAACAAAAAAATTAGTCGACTGAAACATCAGTTAGTCGACTAATAGTTAGTTATTAGAAGACTGACCGTTATCGTCGGTCGACTGATCTGTTAATCGAGCCATTTGAAAATCTGAACTTTTGAAACTTAGTCGACTTGAGAAAAGTTAGTCGACTGATAATATCATCAGTAGACTGAAAAACCTTTTAGTCGACTGCTGCTAAATTTTTCAGAAAACACATATTCTGTTCAGTCGACTGATAAAACCATTAGTCGACTGCTGCTAATTTTCCAGAAAACAGACATTCTGTCCAGTCGACTGATAAAATCTTCGGTCAACTAATTTGACAAGAATGACTTTTTAGAAAATATGGCGCGAAAGGATTAGTCGACTGGTAAGTCTATTGGTCGACTAATAAACATGAAAATTTAAGAAGAGAGTTTTCTAAAAAGATTTTCAAAAGTGTTTCTTTTAGAAAAGTTTTTCTAAAGACTTTTAAGGTGAAATGCAACTTAAATATGCACTCTAAGTAAGGCTCTTACAAGAATCTAAGACTTTTAATGAATTAAACATTTGCACACTAGTCTTCAAAGATTCTTCATCGAATTCTTCAATTTCTTCATAGCCTTAGCTGAAATGCAGTTGATTCCACTTGCTCATCATCAAAACCTTGTACTTGAAGTATCATGTATGGCTTCATTGTCGTAACAATCTCCCCCCTTTTTGATGATGACAAACTTAATCAAAGATGAAGCATTTAGATGCATAGATGGAGATTTTACTCCCCCTATTAATATGCTGCAAAACATTAAAAGTTAGCACATTTAAAGCACATATATCACATATTAATTGGTTTGCATTTCCATTCATCATTTCTTCATGCATTTAGAAATACATTCATTCAAAGCTTTCTTTTTCTCTTAATTTTGCATTTCTCATGCAAGATCTCCTGCAATGTAATTGCTATCATCTTTTTTTCAAGATCTCCTGAAAGTTCAATGTAATGCTATCTTTATCTTTTTCTCCCCCTTTGTCAGAATAAAAAAGAGTAAGGGCAAAAATAGCATAAGCAAAATAGAGATACAAGTTTAAAAATATTACAACCCATAAAGTATGTATTTCAAAGATCAGAAAAGAGAGTTTAGCAAATCCTTAATGGCAGTTACATCCTTCTGAATTGAAGCAAGTTGTTGAGTCACATCTTGACGAAAAGTGTGTTGATGCAGCTCCAAAGCTTCTAGTCTCTGCATAACTTCATCATGGTCTTGACTTGTCGAAAATTTCTTTCTTTTTGCCTGAGATGAAGGTGTCGCAGAAGGTGAAGGTTCACAAATAGATAGTTCATTAGGATCAGATGGTTCAGTTTGATCAACATTTAAGCCGAGCTCAGTAGCGCGGGCTTGTGATCCAAGTGGGGGCATATGGGATGGCAGATATTTAATTTTCATTCTTTTAAAAATTGTTTGATCAAAGAACTCTTTTTGCTCAATGTATTTTTCATTTGTTAAAGGAACTTTCAAATGTCTAAAAATACGGGTTAAAAGACAACCATAAGGAAGAAATGGTTTTTGTTTCCACAAGTTTGTAAAATACACATTGGCCCAGTTGACAGAAATATTTCCAAATAAAACATAAAGAGCCGTAGATAGATCTGTGGAATAATAATCAAAAGAACCAGTTTTGGGTAGAACATTGTGGGCAAGGATTTGTCCAGCAATGCGTGCACGAGTTTGAAGATTAGTATTTTTGAAAGGAGGGCAGTGAGGTGCTTCTGGAAGAAGAATTTGTTCAAAAACTCTTTCATCATTCAATTCAATAGTGTTGAAAAGAGTGTCTGAAGGTGGAATTTCAAGAATTTCTCCAAGTAATTTCGAATCAAACTCGATTTCAACATCATGAACCAGAGAGGACAAAACTCCAGTTTCATGATTCATTTGTAAATTCGTGTAAAACAAGTGAATAAGAAACGGATAGTGAAGGGTATCTGCACAAGCATTAAAAAGATGTGAAATACCAGGAAATAATTCTCTTATTTTGTAACAAGAAAACAAGTGAAATAGAACATTTCAGCCTGGTAAAATAGGTAGTGCAGAAATTGATCCAAAAGTATCATAGAGAAGAGGATTGCGAAGTAATCTTAGTGAAAAACCATGTCTTGAAGTAGGTGTAGGAGGAGGAGAACCTAAACCTTTTGCAGATGCAGACTTCGTACGAGGCATGGTTAAAAACAAATTTACCAAAAAATGTCGGCTTCCAAATGACGTCCGGCATGGGGAAAAAGCTTTCTGGCGATCAAAAACGAAGGACGATGCGGTGGCTAACGGCGAGGAGAAGTCGGCCACAAGGGGATTCCGGCAAAGCACTGTCACGGCAAGAGAGTTCCGGCGTGTTTTGAAGATGCACCAGTCACTGCAAGAGGATTCCGGCGTTTCAAGATCACGGCCAGAAGATTCCAGCGTCTCCCTGTTATGGTAAGAAAAACCCGGCGATGATGGAGTCGAACGGCACTCCAAGGGTTTTTCGGAAGAGAGAGAGGCAAGAGAGAAAGAGGGGTTTTCGTTTTTTAAGGGTTTCGTTTTTAAGAAAAACGAAAAGGTACGAAGTGAAATGATGCCTTTTTTTAAAAAAAAATGGGTTAAAAAAAAATCCAAGGGGTGTCGGGTCCCTTCATTTAAATTTTTTTTTAAAAAATTTAGTCGACTAAAACTTTATCGGTCTACTAAAAAGTGCGACTTATTCTAAAAATATCATTAGTCGACTAGAAATATATCGGTCGACTAATATGGTGCGATACATTCCAAAGTATAAAACACCAGTCGACTATAATTTTATCGGTCGACTAATATAGTGCGATTTTGAGATTTTGTTCAAAAATCAGCATTTTTATGAATCCAAAAATGAGCAAATACCTAGTTCTCTCCTAATTCTCATAAAATCTTCATTTTTAAGAGGTTTAGTCAAGATATCGGCATGTTGTTCTTTAGTGGAAATAAAATTTAACGAAATATCTCCTTTTAACACATGATCTCTTATAAAATGATGTCTAACTTCAATATGCTTAGTTCTTGAGTGCTGAATAGGATTTTTCGAAAGATTTATAGCACTAGTGTTATCACAATAAATAGTTGTTGTGGAGTAATTCAAACCAAAATCTTTTAAGGTCTGTTTCATCCAAAGTACTTGTGAACATGCTAAACTAGCCGCTATATATTCTGCTTCAGTTGTTGAAAGTGATACTGAATTTTGCTTTTTACTAAACCAAGAGACTAAGGAATTTCCTAAGAAATGACAAGTTCCACTAGTACTCTTGCGATAAGATTTACTTCCTGCAAAATCTGCATCACTATATGAAACTAAATCAAAGGAAGATGAATTTGGGTAAAACAAACCGAAATCTGAAGTATCTTTCAAATAACGAAGAATTTGTTTTACTGCAGTTAAATGAGATTCCTTTGAATTAGCTTGAAATCTTGCACACATACAAACACTAAACATAATATCAGGTCGACTAGCAGTTAAGTATAATAGAGATCCGATCATACCTCTATAGAGCTTAGTATCTACACTTTTACCATTTTCATCTTTATCAAGAGAAGTAGTTGTACTCATAGGATTCCTTCTTGATTTTGATGAGTCCATCCCAAATCTCTTGAGAAGTTCTTTTGTATACTTAGCCTGATTGATGAAGATTCCTTCTTCAGTTTGCTTTATTTGAAGTCCAAGGAAGTAGTTTAATTCGCCCATCAAGCTCATTTCAAACTCTTCCTGCATAGCTTTAGCAAATTCTTTACAGAGAGAATCATTAGTAGAACCAAATATTATGTCATCAACATAAATTTGTACAATAAAAATATCTGAATTAAGATTTTTAATAAATAAAGTGGAATCTACTCGACTAATGGAAAAACCAGATAGTTCTAGAAAATTTTGTAGTCTTTCATACCACGCTCTTGGTGTTTGTTTGAGTCCATACAAAGCTCTTTTCAATTTGTAGACTTTTTATGGATATTTCTCATTTTCAAAGCCTGGAGGTTGCTCTACATAAACTTCTTCATTGATGTGTCCATTTAAGAATGCACTCTTAACATCAATTTGATATAACTTGAAGTTCATGTAACTAGCAAAAGCAAGCATCATTCGAATTGACTCTAATCGAGCCACTGGTGCATAGGTTTCATCAAAATCTATGCCTTCTTCTTGATTATAACCTTGTGCCACTAGCCTTGCTTTGTTACGAATGACTTCACCATTTTCATCCAGCTTATTTCGGAAGACCCATCTTGTTCCAATTACTGGATGATCCTTTGGTCTATCAACTAGATCCCAAACATCATTCCTAGTAAATTGGTTAAGTTCTTCAGACATGGCTAAAAGCCAAAATTCATCATCACATGCCTCATTGATATTCTTTGGTTCTAATTTAGATATGAAAGCAACATTTACAATATATTTTTCTAACTGCCTTCTAGTTTGGACACTACTTTTTATTTCACCAATAACTTGTTCATGTGGATGATTAGGAACTTCTTTCCAAACCGGTTGAAGAGGAATATTTTCTTGAGAAGTACTTTCTATCTAGGGTTCTTCTTGAAGTATTGCTTCTTCTTCTTCGCTTAGAGGTATAACCTGCTCACAATTCTCATCAAATGCAACATGTAAAGATTCTTTAATACAAGATGTTCTTTTATTGAAAATACGATATGCTTTACTTCTAGAAGAATATCCAAGAAATATTAATTCATCTGATTTTGAATCAAACTTATCAAGATTATCTTTGGTATTTAACAAGAAACATTTACTACCAAAAATTTTGAAATATGAGATCTTTGGTATACGATCATAATATAATTCAAAACATGTTTTATGTAAAATTGGTCGAATAAGAACACGATTTAAGACATAACATGCTCTATTAATTGCTTCAGCCCAAAAATATTTTGGTAAATTTTTATCTTGAAGCATGGTTCTAGCACATTCTTGCAAAGTTCTATTCTTTCTTTCAACAACTCCATTTTGTGGAGCCGCTCTAGGAAAAGCAAAGTTGTGAGATATACCATGTAAATCACAAAACTTTAGAAAAGATTCATTTTCAAATTCACCACCATGATCACTACGAATTTTAATAATAGATGTAGATTTTTCATTTGTAATTCTTCTACAAAGTTTAGAAAATTCTGAAAAAGCATCATTTTTGCTTTTTAGAAAAATCACCCATGTAAACCGAGAATAATCATCTACTATAACAAAAGCATACTTGCTACCATTCAAACTTTGAATTCTAGATGGTCCAAATAGATCTAAATGTAAAAGTTCAAGAGGACGTTTTGTTGAAACTATATCTTTTGTTTTAAAAGAACTCTTGATTTGTTTACCCCTTTGACAAGCATCACATAAGTGATCATTTTTATATGGTATTCTAGGTAGGCCTCTTACAAGATCATTCTTGAATAATTTTGAAATAATTTTAAAGTTAACATGTCCAAGTCTCTTGTGCCATAACCATTGAATTTCATTTAAAACAATAAGACATTTTTCATTAAAAGAGGGTAATTCATCTAGATATAGTTCATACACATTGTTTCTTCTTTTACCTTTAAAAATGATATTTTTAGATTGAAAATCAGAAATTAAGCATAAATCATTTTTAAAAGAGACATGAAAACCTTTATCACATAATTGACTGATAGATATTAAATTATGCATTAAACCATCTACTAAAAGAACATTTTCTATCAAGGGAAATTTTGGATTACCAATATTACCAATACCTATCACTTTTCCCTTGTTATTGTCACCAAAGGTGACGGTTCCTCCATCCTTATTTTGGAGGGTGGAAAATAACTCCGGTCTTTCAGTCATATGTTTGGAACAGCCGCTGTCCAATATCCATTTGCTCCTTATGTTGTGTACCTACAACAAAATCAGAAAACAGAGCATTTGACCCCTTTCATTTTCGGGTCCATGAGAGTTAGTCTTAGGAACCCATATCCATTTGGATTTTGGTTTCCTTTGATAATAAATATTCTTTCTATAAAAGGATTTAGAATAAACATTTCTAGAATAATCATTTCTAGATGCATTTCTATTAGAACTAGAAAGTTTAGTTTTATGAACAAAAGGTTGAGAATAATGTCTTTGATTTTTCACCACAAGGTTTGGTCTATTTTGAGTATCAAAGAAGCTATATCCCAATCCGGTTTTATTAACCGAGCATCTTTGAGAACCAAGAAGTTTTTCTAGATTCTCTTGACCATTTGTGAATTTGGTCACTATAGAAAGAAGATCTTTTGACTTTTCTTTAAGACTAAATATTTCATTTTGTAAGAGATTGGTTCTAACTCCAATTTCTTTTATCTCAAGTGCTTGGCAAGAATTTTCCTTCTTGAGATCTTCTATTTCTTGAAGTAACACTTTATTTTGAGAGTCAAGAGTTAAATTTTCAGTTTTTAACTCTTTATTTTTAGAACTAAGACTCTTAAATTTAGCATATAAATCATTAAATGCTTCAAATAACTCATCATAGTCAAATTGACTTACCGAATCTTCTTGTGCTACAAAACACATGTTGGCGACTTCTTCATTTGATTCTTCATCGGAAGAGGAGTCACTATCATCCCAACATGCTTGAAATGCCTTTTTCTTCTTGAATTGGTCCTTGGGATTGATTTTGAGAAGAGGACAATCTTTCTTGATATGTCCTGCCTTTTTGCAGTTAAAGCACTTTACTTCATTGGGAATGAAAGAATTTGTTTTCTTTACCTTTCTTTGAAATCATCCCTTTTTGATGAATCTTCTGAATTGCCTTGTGATGAGGGCAATATCTTCATCTTCATCTTCTTCAGAGTTTTCTGAGTCAGAAGTAGCCTTAAAAGCAAGAGATTTCTTTTTAGGCTCTTCTTCTTGTCTGTCTTGAAGTTGGACCTCATATGCCATTAGGTTACCAACTAAGTCTTCAAGAGTGAGAGTATTGAGATCATTTGCTTCTTCAATATCAGTTGTTTTTCTCTCCCATTCAGGAGTTAAACACCTTAGAATCTTTCTAACTAAATCCACTTGTGAATATTCTTTTCCAAGGGATTTCAAAGTGTTAGTTATATCGGTCATTCTAGTTACCATGTCCGATATAGATTCATTTTGCTTCATTTTGAACAATTCAAATTTATGAACTAAAGAAGCAATTTTAGATTCTTTTACCTTTGACGTACCTTCGTGTGTCACGAGAAGAGTATGCCAGATTTCAATTGCTGTAGAGCATTGAGAGATGCGATTGAATTTTACCTTGTCAACGCCACAATATAATGCATTCATGGCTTTGGCATTCAGTGAAGCAGTCTTCTTTTCATCATCGGTCCATCGGCTGAAATCAGTTGATGGAGTTTGGTACTTTTCTGAAACAACTCTCCAGATATCTAGATCCATGGATTGCAAGAATATTGTCATTCTTACTTTCCAGTATCCATAGTTTGTTCCATCGAAGAGAGGAGGACGAACAGAGGAGCTTCCTTCTTTGTGCTGAGATGTTGTAGTTGCCATGCTAGTTGATGGTCAAATCAAAGTAATAGCAAACCTGTGCTCTGATACCAAATGAAAGTGCACTAGGATCGAGGCAACGAGCACCAGAGGGGGGGTGAATAGTGCTTTTAAAAAAAAATCTGCGGAATATAGAATGATTTTGCAAATCGAAAAGCAAACACACAAAGAACACAAGATTTTATCCTGGTTCGGTCTAACCCGACCTACATCCAGTCCCCAAGCAAAACCCGCTTGAGATTATCCACTATCAACCTTGTTAACTACAAGATCACACAGACCATAATCGGTCCCACTTTCAGTAACAATCCTACTGAAAGCAAACAACTCCTTTACACCAAGGAGTCCTTTTTACAGAAAAGAAATAACAACTTACAATACAACCTATGAGCCTTCCTTTTGAATGCAAATGAGATGCAATTGGCTTTTGAGATTGTTGAAACACTCTACTCACGAATTCACTATCTCTCAAAGTGATTTGAGTGAAAAACTGAAGTGAAAATATCACGTAAGTGAGAAAACAAATACTTGAATGAATAGGAGTGAAAAGCAAGAAGTAATTCAATATAATTCTATTGAATTTGATTGTTTCTCTGTGTTTTTTAGTGTAAAATGCACTCATATTTATAGTTAAAAGATTCCATACGTTGAGAGTATGAAAGGGTGTCAAAACAGTCCATTTCGAACGATCAAAACGTTTGAAAAATGAAAAGACACACCTTTTTTGAAGTTTCAGGAAAATGGCAAAATTAGTTGACTGAAACATCAATTAGTCGACTAATAGTTAGTTATTAGAAGACTGACCGTTATCGTCGGTCGACTGATCTGTTAATCGAGCCGTTTAAAAATCTGAACTTTTGAAACTTAGTCGACTTGAGAAAAGTTAGTCGACTGATAATATCATCAGTAGACTGAAAAACCTTTTAGTCGACTGCTGCTAAAAACTTCTGAAAAAAAAAACATTCTGTTCGGTCGACTGATAAAAAGCATTAGTCGACTGCTGCTAAATTTTTCAGAAAACACATGTTCTGTTCAGTCGACTGATAAAACCATTAGTCGACTGCTGCTAATTTTCTAGAAAAGAGACATTCTGTCCAGTCGACTGATAAAATCTTCGGTCGACTAATTTGACAAGAATGACTTTTTAGAAAATATGACGCGAAAGGATTAGTCGACTGGTAAGTCTATTGGTCGACTAATAAACATGAAAATTTAAGAAGAGAGTTTTCTAAAAAGATTTTCAAAAGTGTTTCTTTTAGAAAAGTTTTTCTAAAGACCTTTAAGGTGAAATGCAACGTAAATATGCACTCTAAGTAAGGCTCTTACAAGAATCTAAGACTTTTAATGAATTAAACATTTGCACACTAGTCTTCAAAGATTCTTCATCGAATTCTTCAATTTCTTCATAGCCTTAGCTGAAATGCAGTTGATTCCACTTGCTCATCATCAAAACCTTGTACTTAAAGTATCATGTATGGCTTCATTGTCGTAACACATAGGCATACAGCCCAGCTCTAGAAGGTTGAACAGTATCTAGTTAGCGCATTAGCTAGCACATGCATTCGTCATCATTTCATTATACCGGTAACTCCCTGTACATAATTCCCTTCAACCCACCTTGCCTTCACCTGTCATAAACTGTTTTGCTGCTACAGGGCTGCTTGCAGCAGCCAAAAGTATAACCTGTGGCTTCCTACACCATCTTCGCTCCCAGCATTGGCATTCAGCCACATGTCCTCTACAGCACCTGCTGCGCTTCCTGCAACACCCATCTTCTCCATTTCATAGCCGCAACTACCATTTTTAGTACCATTCAAAACCCTCCAGCACACTTTATTCACCTGTAGACTCAGCGTACCCACCTGTGGTAAGTTGCCTACTTATGCTGCTCCCTTGCTATCTTCACTGTTTTACACCTGCAACATTTACCATCTCTACCCACGGTGGCAGCATATCTTAGCACTAACACTTTCTGAGCACTAGTGCGCTACGAACTTCCCCATTACTGTCACCATTTGCACTCCCACTCCATTGATTTTCCGCAGCCATTGTCATAGCATAAACCTGAGCGGCCTCTGTTACCTGTCCACTATGTCCAGCCACCTTTCATCCCTTCCATCTACCCCATGCCTATGCAGTCCATCTTCACTTATTACCTTCAATATCTTCCATCATCACCGGCCACTGTGCACGGCATAAGCACATTGCACCTCAATATCAAAATTCCATTATCTCATGCCCAGGTATGTATCACAGCACCACTTTCCACTTGTTACACTTACCAAAATCTCACATCTTCATCCACTCCTTCATCATCATCTCCACCTAGTCACTGATTTCCTACAAAAAATCATTATTCACCATACTACATCCTTTGTTATCAATGTCACCAGCCATCACCACAGCTGTTGTAATGTTCCATTCATAGTGTCCATTTTACCGGTTGCATTCATCTGCGCATAGCTTCAGCATATGCTGCGATCATCCATTGCATCAACCATCCGCCACACTTATGCTCGGGGCTTGCAACCCACTAGACATACCTTCACTATACATCTCCTGTGGCATCCATTATCAATCATCTTTTCACTTACACTCAGCCTACCTTAGTGCTCTCTTCATAGTTATTCCCTACCGTTCATTAGCATCATGACCTCTTGCAACTACCTCCTTCCCATGCATCATGTAGGTATGTTCAAATTCTCATATTAAGATTCCGGTCATAAGAGTATATGTACAATCTCATACCCATCCTCGTAATATATGTGCTTTCAAGAAAATATGCATCTCCATATGTATATATATATATATATATATATATATATATATATATATATATATATATATATATATATATATATATATATATATTTTCTCTTTGATATATTGTCTCTTCATATATTAGTTGGATTTTCATATGACATTCTGCATCTTCTCAAGTGCTTTCCTTTGCATTTTGTATTACACTAACTAAATATTTTGCAAGGAACATGTGGGAAATGCTATCTTCGTTCTTAGATTAGGATTTCAAATTCAAATTCAATTTCAAGGTTGTAATAAATATTAATGAGAATCTTATCTTTTCAAACATAATTTAGGATGTATGATCATATAAATATCATTTGTTGCATCATTTTCCTTTATTTCGAAGTTTCACGAATGGGAAACACGAATGGCACGTGCACCATTTCGTAAAAGGTAATCAATCCTAAGTTGATGATTTACATCAATGACCATAGTCAGGATGTAAACAAAACTTAGGATTTTTATCTTTTACGAAATAACACTGGATCCACACCGGATCTCTTTTCAAAATTCATCATATTTTCCTTAAATATTTTCTTCTTTTATCAGAATTTAACTTAAAATTAATTCAAAATATATACCAATGACCATAGTCAGGGTATATTGAGAGTTAATTTTATTTTAAATTCTATAAAAGCACCAAATGTGTTTCATTCTTCACCTGAATTTAAATATAGATTATTATATAATACATTCAATGACCATAGTCAATGATGTATTATATCTTCAATCTTATTTTAATTCATTTAAAGAATGGAATAGCTTTTCAAAATCCAATTTCAAAAATTTAAATTCATTCATCATTTAAGATAGAATTGCATCATATTTTAAAAAATCCTTTTCATAAATCCAAGTAATTCTTTCCCTCATTTCTCATGTCAAATCCTATTTATAAATTCAAATTCAACTTTATTTCTCAAAAGGATTCAAGAATTCAATTTCAAGGTCCCATTTGACTTTGAAACTTTAAAATCATCTTGTATTTCAAATTCCAAATTCTATCTCAAATTCAAAGTACAATTTAACTTTGAAATTCATCTGTATATTCAAGATTCAATTTCTAAAATTCATTTTTCCAAATTCAATTCAAACTTAGAAATTCTTGATTTATCTTCTAAATTCCAGATTCAAACTTCAAATTCAAAGTCCAATTTGACTTTGAAATTCATATTCCAAGTTCAAAATTCTCAAATCAAATTTTGAAATTCCAAATCCAAAGTTAGATCCTAAATCCAACTTGGATCCAGATTTCCAAGTATAAATCCCCAGTTTTTGGATCTCAAATTCAGATCCAAAACCCATTCTAGGATCCAGGATTCAACATTTGTATCGGATCTCAGACTTCAGATCCAATTCCCCTTTAAGATCCAGAATCCAAATTCCACTTTGGATCTCAGACTTCACATCCAAAATCCATCTTAGGATTCAGAGTCCAACTCTATCTTAGATCTCAGATTTCAGATCCTAAACACATCTTCAGATCCACTCCATTCTAGGATTCAGAAGCCAGTTCCATCTTGGATCTCAGACTTCAAGATCCGAATTCATTTTAGGATCCAGAATCTCATTCCACTTTGGGTCTCAGACTTCAGATCCAATTCCACTTTAGGATCTAGAATCCAATTCCACTTTGGATCTCAGACTTCAGATCCAAGATCGATCTTAGGATCCAGAATTCAATTCCATCTCCAATTTTAGATTTCAAATCCAAATTCCATCTACAGATCACATCTGAATTTCTTAAATTCATCTCTATTCTTTAATACCATTTGATTTTCTCAAATCCATTCTAAATTTCAAATTTCAAAATCTAAATTCAATTCCATCTCAAAATATTCATTTCCTTTTCTAAATTCAAGTTCAACCTCAAAGTCCATTTCTGACTTTGAAGCCTCATTTTTTTTGTTATCATCTTTTTCCAACTCTGATTTACTTCAAAGACTTAGAACTTCTCTGATCTATCTCAAGTTCTAAGTTAGATTTTACCATTCAGAAGTCAAATTCTTCACTCCCTCATCAATCTTATCTCAGAAAACTTGGAAATTTCCAAATCAAATTTTCAAAAAGAGCATACATCCTTGCATTGCACAAGCATGATTCTTTGTACATTTAGATTTAGGATAAATTCTTAGATTATATTTAGGCAAAGCAAAAGGCATAGATTCGATCCTTGGTTCGATTAGCCCTGGTAAAGGCGCCAGGAACGGTCGAACCTCGTACCGACGAGCGAATCCCGTCTTTCCCTTTTTCCCGCAAATATTTTCAAAAACGGAGGTGAGTTAAATTTCTAAATATTTTTCAAATCAAGGTCAAGTGAGACCGCGCAAAATAGTTCCTCTTCTCTCTTTCTTTCTTTCTTTTCTCTTCTCTCTTTCTTTTCTGTTTTTTATTTTTCTCCCTTCAAAAAGGAGGAAATAGAGGTTAGAAAAGGAAAAGAGAAGGAAGAGAGAGAGAGAAACGCCAAGAGAGGAAATTTTTTTGCGATGATCACAGTTTTGGCGACCGTGATGGGACCCATCTTCGTCCGGTTGGATTTGTGCCTTTGCTTTGCTTTTATATAATCTAAGTCTTTATTCTAACATATGTCAGCTACATTTCTGTTATCATCGCAAAATTTTTAACTTTTGCAAATCAAACTGACCTTTGAAAAAGATTTTTGAAAATAACTCGCCTCCGTTTTTAAAATGCGGGAAAATTTCGTAGAATGGGACTCGCTTGTGGGTACGAGGTTCAACCGTTCCTGCCACCTTTAACAGGGGTAATTGAACCAAGGATCAATCTTATGCTCTACTCTATTCAACTTGTCTAAATCATATTCTAATTTCTAAATGCACATAGAATCAGGCATGTGCTATGAATTTTCAGAAAATGCACATTTTGACAACATGATGTTTGCTTTGAATGATTGAAATATTTAGAATAGGTATCACATGGAAAATCGTGAATTGGGATTTGAAATATACTTCTGAGAGAAATAAAAATCGATTTTGAGAAATCCTTGACATTTGGTGAAAATCGACTCTGAGAGACTTGGTTTCTCTGAATTCAAACTTTGAAATTGAAATTCTAACTTAGAAAATTTGAATTTGGAACTTGGGAAATATTTGAAATATTCTTTGAAATTCAATGTCTTTGGGAAAATCGATTTTGCTATAAGACTTAGGAGCTTTTGAGGAATTCAATTTCCTTGACTTGGATTTTGAATTGGAGTTGACAAATGCATGAAATGAATGAATATGGATTTGAGGAATTGAGAAATACTTTTTGTATTTTTGAGAAATGCAGTGCATTTTGAAGTTAGCCTAAGAGTGTAGGCTGAATGTGGCTAATGTGAAGATTATAAATCTGAGTATCATTCATATTCTGACTATGGCCATAAATACAAATTCCACCAAGTTTATATACTTCATAGAAGCTGGTGCATGTGCCATTCGTGTAGATCATGGTGAATTTGTAAAAATATGCATGAATCATCATCCATCACACATTAAAATTATAAAAATAAGCTATATGCAATGCAACTTAAGCTAAGCAGGAAATATAAATTCTTATTCCAAAGTTTAATTACAAATTACATCACTATTGAAATTTAAATACATGAAAAATAAAGTCTTCAATGTACCTGCAAAACTAGAAAACTTGGTTAATGAAAATATGTTGGCTTTTCTAGATTTATCCAGTAATATCTAGAAATTACTGGATTTTGCTAGATATAAGCCTTTTCCTTGATTCCCTTAAATCAAAAGTGATAAAGTATGAAATAAAATGGAATAAATAAGGAAGATAAGATATGAAATTTCGAAATTGGGGTCCAAATGACCAAAATACCCCTAATAACAAGACTATGGCCTTGAAATTAGGGTTTTTAGAAAGATATTTTGATAAAATGCAAGTTTTGGAATTTGAATGGAATAAACTCAAACCAAATATGCTATGACATGATTAAAAATATGAAATTAGGGTTAGGGATTTCGAAATTTAGGTCAAATGACCAAATTGCCCCCGATAGCAAGACTATGGCCTTGAAATCAGGGTTTTTAGAAATAGATTTTTGGTAAAAACTTAGGTTTTATGCACTAAATGAAATCAAATGAGCATCAAATTAAACTTAAAGCATCCTAATATGATTATGAACATGATTAAACCCTAAAAATATATGCTTATGCACGAAAATCCAATAATATCATAAAAACTGTGATTTTAGCAATGTTTTTGGATCTTTCAGGAACCCGGTTTGTCAATTTGCTTAATTCAGCCATCAAATGGATTCCAAAATCCATAAAAATTGGTACCTGCACTTGTTATAACCCTAATGTCGAATTGGAATTATAAAAATAATTTTTTTGACATTGAATTAATCCGAAAATTGCATTAAACCCTAAAAATATGCTATTTTTGACCTAATTCACCAACCAGTTTCAATCCAAGACCTGAATCAGGGGTCAAATCTCCATGGAAATTTATGAACTTTTACAGAGACTTACTAAGAAGAAAAACAGAGATTTCCCAATTTACAGATCAGAAAAAGCATCTCCGGTTAGGGAGAAACCCTTCCGGCAATCTGAGCTAACATATTTCACTCTTAACAGGGATTAAAACAGCTATTCCAGATTGAAAATACAGACATAAATAGCAATCCTAAACAAAAATCTCTGAAATTGTAGTAGAAAATAGTAGACAGAAAAATAACAATACTCACTTTTTACAGATCATGAATCGGATCTGTGGTTTGGGATTTATAACTAACACAAGTCTGATTAGGGTTTTGGTAAACCATAACGAGTTTTAAATTTAAAAATAGATTCCCTAAACGGGGAAAAATACTAAAAAGTGATCAAAAAATCCGAAAATGTTATAGAAGACAGATCTACTCAATGTGAATCCATATCACTTTACAGATCTAAAATCGGATATGAGATGAGAGAAATATCATAACAGCAAGTTACCTTCTTGATTTTAACCACGATTTTAAAGCTTTAAAAACCTGATTTGATGTCTGATTTTTTTGACAGGGTTCCCGAGATCCAAAACCTCTGATTTTTCTACAGTAACTCAATAACTCATGCATGCATCACATATAAAAAATCAGAAATAAACAATGAGTTCTTCAATCCGAACTAACATCATCTTTACTGTTCTAAACCTAAAACACACAGAAATTTAAGAAACTTGACAAACCATGCATTAACTAATGTAAATCAATAAAATAAACCATAAAACAGTAAATAAAAATTATTTTTATGCTGTAAAACGTAAAATAAACATGAATAAACCATTAAAATAAAATAAAAACAGGGAATCAATGGCTGGAATTTGATATCACCTTTAAAACATAGATTTAACCCATTAAAAAGGGTAAATCATATATTTTATTGGTTAATAATGCAAAAAATCATGTTAAAATCAATTCTAATGGATTAAAATATTTGTAAATCATCCAAAACAGGGTTAGATCACCTTCTTGGATTGTTCTTGCTGATTCTTGATGGTTCTTGAGGTTAAATCCATGGTTTAATCCATGAAGATGATGGAGCCAATGGCTAAAATTGATTTAAAACATGAAAAAGTATTAAATAAAACTAAAAAATATTAAAAATATTACCTTGGTGCTTGAAGCTGCAATGGAGGAAGGTGGAGGTGCTGGAGAGGAGAGAGAGGCCACAAAAATTTGAGAGAAAAGAGCCCTCCTTTTGGCCCCCCTTAGGTCCCTTTTTATAGTTTTTCAAAAAGTCACTTAATTAGGGTTAATTAAGAGGTTTTTCATTTTTTAGGACTCTTTCTAATAAATCCACTAAAGGCAACGATTTTTTTATGGTTTTCTAACCTAGGTGGGACTCTAATTAATCCCTAATTAGCCCCTAACTAAACCTAGAAAACCCCCAAATGTGATGCCACTTGGCATCTTTCACATTTGGGTTTTTAAAACACCTTTAAAAACATTTAAAAACACTAGTTTTAAAAACTAATTTTCAAAATGAGTTTTCAAAATGGTTTTGACTCTTCTAAACCTCTAACACTAACCAAGACATCAACTAACCCTAGTCTAGCCCTGACTTACTCGAATATGGCGCCACCCCGAGTGGGCCCTACTTGAGTTTTTCAAAAAGTGATTTTAAAACTTGAAATTGAAGGAGTTTTCAAAAGATTTTCAAAAGTAAACTTAAAATTATGATTTTTGAAATGGCATAAGGTCCTAACTGAGTTAGAATTCTTCTGGATATGGTGCCAACTGAGTGGGCCCACATCGAATTTTGAACATTTTTGAAATAAACACTGAAAATGGCTTTGAAAAGGGGTTAAAATTGACATTTGAAATTCAAGATCTTTGAAAATAGGGTCTCAAGCGAACTGGAACTCCGGGTTAGAGTCCTAAACCCTTAGGACTCTGAGATTTTAGATTTTAAAAGCCAAATGAAAGAATTTTCAAAAGATTTTATCAAGAAATGATGAAATAAGTCAGAAAACACAGTCAGGGTTAGACTCTCAACTCGACCGAACTCTAAAATAGAATCCTGAACTAACTGGACTCTGTAAAATGACCTAAATTGAAAACAAACGAAAAAGATTAAAAATGGAAGTAAAACAGACTTAAAAACAGACTCCTGACTGGATTAGGACTCTGAGACAGAGTCCTAATCGGACTGAAACTTTCAAAAATTTGAGAAATTTAATGAATAGAGGAATTCAGAAGCGACACCACCACAATGGGTCTCATCTGTGAATTGAAATCGATTAAAATTTGAATTTGAAATGAATCCAGATTGTTTCCTTGAGAAAATATTTCGAAATATAAAGTCCTGGGGTTGGAAAATGACAGAGTATTGAATAAAAACCCAGATTTTGAAATTGATTTTGAAATAAAGCTTTAAAATTCAAATCTGGATTGAATGTTTTGAAAACAGGAGTGTTGGATCTCGAAAATGAGATGCAATGACATGCAATGCTATGCAATGACATGCAATGCTATGCAGAATACATGCAATGACATGCAATGACATGCAATGATCTGTAGTGACTTATGAAATGGACAAACACTGGATGAGGGTGAAAAATTGGGGTGTTTACAATTTCCATGCAAACCTTAGGAGCCTAGACTATGTCCTAAGCTGACATCTTTGCATATAGGATCTAAGTATGGTTTGGTATGACTATATTGAGGAGATTATTTCATGTTCACATTAGATCTAGGTCTAAAATACAATTCTCCTCAATTTTAGGGATTGAATGCAAAACAATGTATGCAAGTGTATGCTTCTCTTTATTCAAATCTATCTCTTTAGGACTTGCATTAGAACCTTCTGATTTTATTGCATGTTGATCATATTTTGAAAACATCCCTACCTATATTGTCTCGGTCTTCACGTTGTTGGGCTGTCTCACTGAACCATAGTTCAGGAGAGAGCCTCACAACTGGACCACTTATTTGGGTTCGCGCCCCCCTACCACGTACCTAAGGGCCATAGTCCGAGGTATATCGGTAGGTGCTCAAGGATGTTGGGAAGCCATTACCTTAGAACCGAAGAGATATCTTATATGCCACGTACTTCGAGCTTCGGCTTGGGTATATTGGCATACCTTGATTGGAAACAGATGATATAAATCTTAGAGTTAGGATTAAGGTCCTATTTGCCATTTCAAATATTGCATATAGAGTCAGCTTTAGGGAGTGTTGTTTGTGTATCCTTGCTTGTATATCTATGATTGTGTGATATTTTATATCTTCCTTATATTTTCCAAAACCCTGGGTATATGTTTCAAAATGTCCTCTTTATTTTTAAAAAACCCAGGTGTAGTTTTCTTTATCATTTTCTTCTTATTCTTCTAAAAATTCTTCAAAAAAATTCTTCTGATCTTGCCTGCAAGTTCTTCAAATTTTAAATCTTTTACCATTTATCCTCAAATTTCATTTATTATCTTATTTTCTTTTTTATATTTTCATAAAAATCTCTTTCCGTCAAGAGATATCCTTTTCAAAAATGATATTTTCTTTTTTTTATATTTTTAGTTGGTTACTCTCCCTCACAGAGTAAACAACACAATTGTCACAAATTTCGTGGCGACTCAATCCCTAGTAATGGGATACAATTTTTTTATATAGATTTTAACCTAAATCCCTCCTTTTTTCAAAGCTTCTCCAAAAAGTTTCTCTAGTCTAAAAAACCTCCTCTTTCCTCTACAGAGAGATCACTGATATCCGAAAATGGTTACGACAAAAGCGGGAAAAGAAACAGTTCCTCAACTCAGCGACAGTGAGGCGGAGGAGATAAGCTCTCCTAAATCAGTCAGGGGACAGAGTCAGAACAGGAAAGACGACATCGACCCCGCTATGTATGATATGTTCCAAAAGATGATGGCAAGGATGATGTCAGAGCAAGCTGAGGCCAAATTGAAAGAGGCAGTTCCTAAAAGCAAGCTGAGGAAGAAGCCTGTAAAGAAGCAAGTCAGAATCATCAGAAAGAAGGTGCAGTCAGACACTGCTTCTGAGGAATCAGAGTCAGTCGAGAAAGAGTCATAAGAGGAAGAGCAGATTGTCTACAAACAGAATCCTCCAAGGCAGTCCGTAAAAATAGCTGCAGAAGAGCCTGAATCCGTCAACAAGCCCAAGTCTGGGGCCCCAACAGAAGACTTGATGAGCAAGCAGATGAAGGAGATGAATCGAGCAATTAAAGACATTCAAGCCAAAGGTAAGGGCAAACAGACCTACACCGGCGAAGATTTTTACGATGGTCTAGATGGGGACGATAACCTGGAGAATCTTCCCTGCAAGTTTCTCCAATTTGACGGGACTGGCAACCCTAAAGCCCATTTAGCCACATTTTATGCAGAGTGCAGTCGTTTCAGGAAAGATAACAGGGCTCTGTTCATCTGTTTTCCTCGCAGCCTGGAGGGCATAGCAGCCTGGTGGTATGCTGACCACATCAATCCTATCGAACTACGAGAGTTCGATAAGGTAGTCAATCTGTTCAAAGAGCGGTTCCTATTCAACACCGAGGTTTCACCTACGCTCAATCACCTTTACAACCTAAAGCAGAATGAGACTGAAAGAGCAGGAGAGTTCATCCACAGGTGGAGAAGTACCTGCAACAAGATGAAAGTTACCATTCCAGAGGAGCATGCATTGCAAATAATCCTCAACAATTTCTCTCAGCCTCTGAGAAGCCTCATTGCCACTTCTCCGGCAAAATCCTTTATCAAGTTGATTGAACGAGCCGAATGGCTCGAGGCGGGAATAGAAAGCGGGCTTTACGAGGGCATGCCTCTGGCCAAAAATATCCAAGACCAGAAGAAGAAAGCACAGTTCACTCATGCAGCTGATACCTCTGGCAATGATCATGACAGTAGCAGAAGAAACAGAAATGGTCAGAACCACGGTGCAGCTCAAAGGGAAAAGTCTTCCAAGCAGAATAACAAGCTGTCTCAGTCTAACTTTCCGCAAAAGGAAAAGATGAAGCGCAAAGGTTGGAGTAATGATCGTGAGTTCACTCCTTTGAAGCAAACGCTCGAAGAAGCCCTTGAATTCATGTTGGCCAAAGGATTGGTTAAACTCCCGAAAGTCGCGGATCCTCCCACGGTCATGGGAAGGTTCACAAATCAGTTCTGCAAGTTCCATCGAGCAGTGGGGCATGACACCGATCACTGCTTCGTCTTCAAAAATATTGTTCAAGACTGCGTCGACAAGAGTCTCTTTGTTGAGGACGAAGAGGAAGATGACCTAGCCGTCATGACCAAGTCTCTCCCCGGCTACTCAGAAGACTGAAGATGTCAGAATTCTCCTACCTTTTCCCTTTTTGCCAAGTCACCTTGTAGGGGGCCAGTCAGTCCAGTCCTTTTGTGACCTTTTGGTCCAAATACTTGTAAATATTTCAGTTCTTTGTTATCAGTTTTGCTCATCAATGAAATGTCAAATTTTTCTTTATATCTCTAAAATCACAATACTTTCTTCCTCTGCCACATAGGGGCATTTGCTGCTGAAAATCTATATTTCAAAAATCTCTTTATCGGCTTCTATTAAAATCACATTTAAATTCCTGTTCTTTTCAGAATGCGGGACCAATCCTGACATCACTCATGAGAGAAATGATATTACCTATGAGGGCCTTTTCAAAAATCATGAAATTTCAAAAAGTCTTCGTTATGACCAAAGAGTTCAAATATTCTTTGGTCCAAGCTTTGTCAAAAATCAACCCTCGTGTTGATCATGTTTTAAAAAAAAATAGGTTTTCGAACCATTACATTGAAAAATCAACCCTCGTGTTGATCGTGTTTTCCAAAATAGGTTTTTGAACCATTGCATTGAAGAATCAACCCTTGTGTTGGTCTTATCTTCCAAAATAGATCTCAAATCTTGTGTTGATCATATTTTCCAAAAAGTGGTTTTCCAAAACATTATATTCAGAGATCAATCCTGGCATTGGTCTCATCTCCCAAAAATTGATTTTAAATCATTATAGTCAAAGATCAACCCCTGTGTTGGTCTTGTCTTCCAAGTTTGGTTTTTCAAAACCATCATATTCAAAGATCAACCCTTGCGTTGATCTTATCTTCCAAAATGGGTTATAAACCATTACATTTAAAGATCAATCCTTGCATTGGTCTTATCTCCTAAAAATGGGTTTTTAATCATTATATTCAAAGATCAACCCCTGTGTTGGTCTTATCTTCCAAGATTGGTTTGTAAACATTATCTTCAAAGATCAACCCTTGTGTTGATCTTATTATCAGTTTCAAGCTGTTATTTCTAGAAATCAAATCTGTTGTTAATCTTCTTTTCCAAATCATTGCCTTCAAAAATTTGACCCTCATGATGATCTCTCATTTTTTATTTGAAGGATCAGTTCTCGCACTGATCATTCTTCTTACGGTAGATTTTCTTCCCAAAAATGATTTTTCACTTATCTTTTAAATAAACATTTTCCTTTCAAGATCCCATATGCAGGCTAGATCAGAAAAACTCCTTTTTCTCAAATCTTATAAATTTTCAGTTAATTTTTGGTATTTTTATCTGTTTCATTCATTTTATTCATATTTTATCAAGTTTACATCAATTTTATCAAGTTTATCAAATATTTCCTCAAATTCCATTAAATTTTATCAATTCTCGTACCCTTTTAGGTTAAGGGATAAACCTGATGCCTCTTTCCCATTAGGTATTTCCTTTATTCTTATTTTTCCCGCTCAGGTTAAGGGATAAACCTGACCCTCGTTGTCCAAGGTGTTCCCATTCAGGAGCCACAACGTACCTATGAGGATTCTTTTGTAAATACAAGTTTTGTTAATCTTTGTTGAATTTCTAGATTTATATCCATTTCCCTTCATTAAATCTCTTTAAATTCTATTCTTGTTCCCATTCAGAATAAGGGAAAATCCTGAGACCCCTCATAGGAGCAACAATGCTACCTGTGAAAATTCTTTTCCAAAAATAAATTTTTCAAATTTCTTTCCTTTCTTCTTCTCCATTTTTATAAATTTTATTCTTCTCCCCTTTCAGGTTAAGGGGTAAACCTAAATCATTCCTTTCTAAATTCTCATCAAAATGTCTATTCCATTTCCCCTTCAGGATAAGGGAAAATCCTGAAAACGCCGACAATCATTCTTGCTCAAATCTCAAGTATCTTAAAGAATGTCGGTGTCCCCTTTTTCTTCAAATCTCCATCAAAAAACCCAGTACTTATACTGGGGCATTTTTTTTGAAAAATTCAGTACTCATACAGGTAAACCTAGCACTTGTGCTAATGTTTGGCTGACCGATCAGTTGGCCCTCAGGTCACAATCTTTCCTCGATTTCCCTCAAATTTTTTCAATCTTCCATCAATTCCTATCCCTTCTCATCAAATTCTCCTTTAAGATTCGAGTTTCGACTCGAACTTCCAACTCTTTCCCTAAGATTCGAGCCCTGACTCGAATTTTCTAGCTTTCCTTTGAAGATTTGGGTCTTAACTCGAGTCTTCTTTCCTTCAAAAATCTAAAAAAAAACTTTCAAGTATTCCTTTAAGATTCGAGCCCTGACTCGAATTTTCCTGCTTCCCTTCGAAAATTTGAGTTTTATCTCGAGTTTTCTTCAATAAAAGAATTTTCCAAGTTTTCCTTTAAGATTCGAGCCCTGACTCGAATTTTCCTACTTTTCCTTCATTTAGGTTTTATCTCAAGTTTTCTTGCCTTCAATAAATAAACCTTCAAAATTTCAATTTGAGCCCTGACTCGAACTTTCTTGCTTTCCTTCGAAAATTTGGGTTTTATCTCAAGTTTTCTTGCCTTCAGTAAATGAAACTTCAAAATTTTGATTCGAGCCCTGACTCGAACTTTCCTGCTTTCCTTCGAAGATTTGAGTTTTATCTCGAGTTTTCTTACCTTCAATAAATGAAATGTTCAAGTTTTTTTTTTTTTGAGATTCGAGTCCCGACTCGAACCTTCCAGATTTCCTTTAAAAACTCGAGTTTTAAAATTTCCCTGTTTTCCTTGTAGAATCTGAGTCCTGATTCGGATATTCTTTCAAAGGCTTACCTTCAAAATCCTGTTTTATGTGAAGCTTACCTTCAGAACTTTAAATTCACATTTACCTTCAGAATTCAGCCTCACGTTGGATTCTTCCCCAGAATCCCATTGATATGTCAAAATTCGATGTTAAGCAAAGGTTTCATCATTAAGGATTTCAGGAACATCTTGCCAAATTGCCATAAAATAGTTGTTGATCTCAAACTTTTATTACATAAAGAATCTCTTCAAATCTCCTTAGTATTCCTTCCAAAAGGGAGAAACTTCTGTGAAGAAAGGCTCAAACTCCAAATTTTCTAGTTGGTCAACCAAGAGGATGAAGAAAAATCTTCGACATGACCGGTAAAGGAAATATTCAATGATGCTAAAGAGCTATAAATGAGCTGATATTGATCATAGCTATGGCACATTTTTAAAGATTATTCTTTGGCAGTAAGACAGTGGAAATATCCTAGATAGTCTGAAAAGAGCCTACCCAATTCATGTCTCTTCAAGTCAGCTAAGCTGCAAATCAAATATCCTCAAAAGGGATCTCTCAATTGTCGTCAAGATGAAGGCGAATTAAGCGAGTAAGACCCCTGGGGCCAAAGAAGATTTGAAACATCTCAAAGATGACGAAGTTTGTGACAAATCCTTCCAGGGAAAGTCCGGATCACCGTCGAGATGAAGGCGGATGTGATGGACCTACCGACAAACCCTAAAAGATATTTGATTCCAGCTATCATCTAAATACCTTTGAGCCAATACCATCATATATAATCCCTGAGATAAAAGAAGGATCGAAACATCTCCAAGATGAAGGAGTTTGTGACGTACCCTTCCCCGAAAAAGATAGAAAAGTCAGGACATCTCCAAAATGAAGGATGATGTAAAAGCCCAAGAAAGCCCCATGACTCAAAAGAGTGCAAAAAGATCATCATGGGAAAATGCCCAGAATATCAAACTGCCCAAACTGCAAAGAATCTTCTTTATCTATGTAAAATTCTTCTATCAATATCCTCTCATTTAATTACTTTTATGAAGCTAAGAATATTTCTCCTACTTTCATATCAAGGAAATTGATAGCATCCTTGAAGAAAAACCAACAAACAAAAATTTGGCTTTATTCTGAATTCTATAGAGTTAACCTAGTTGTGGGTATTACTCTAGGCGGAAGAAGGAACATCTTCCGAAAGTGCTTACCTTAAAATTACCTTGAAGCAACTATAAATTTTATCATTTTGGCAAAATTTTCCTGCTTTCCCGATAGGAAATAAAAACTTGACATATGTTTTGATACATCTTGGTGTTGCCTTCTTCATCTTTCGCTTTGTCGAGAGACTCGCCTTCTCCTAAATGAAAGGATTGCCTTCCTCGTCTTTCGCTTTGTCGAGAGACTCGCCTTCTCCTTGATAAAAGGATTGCCTTCCTCGTCTTTCGCTTTGTCGAGAGACTCGCCTTCTCCTTGATAAAAGGATTGCCTTCTCCATCTTTCGCTCTATCGAGAGACTCGCCTTCTCCTTGATAAAAGGATTGCCTTCCTCGTCTTTCACTTTGTCGAGAGACTCGCCTTCTCCTTGATAAAAGAGTTGCCTTCCCCGTCTTTCGCTTTGTCGAGAGACTCACCTTCTCCTTAATCAAAGGATTGCCTTCTCCGTCTTTCGCTTTGTCGAGAGACTCGCCTTCTCCTTAATCAAAGGATTGCCTTCAACGTCTTTCACTTTGTCGAGAGACTCAGCTTCTCCTTGATGAAAGGATTGCCTTCTCCGTCTTTCGCTTTGTCGAAAGACTCGCCTTCTCCTTGATAAAAGGATTGCCTTCCCCATCTTTTGCGTTGTCAAAAGATTTGCCTTTCTCCTTGATTAAATGATTGCCTTCTTGGTCTTTCGCTTTGTCGAGAGACTCGTGATGTCTTCTTTATAATCGTTGTAATTTTGAAAAGATTTTTAAATGAAAAAACATGTGAAAACCAGACATCAAATAATAAAAACCGGTTCTCACTAGTGGATGAGACCGGGTCGAACTCAGGGAACGAGAATATTTCGTATTCAAGCACACAATTCTAAACTATTCTTTATTGCCGAATTATTGAAATGTAAAATGTTCAGAAAAGGTAAAAACAACTAACTATTACAACAAATGAATACCCTTCGCAGAGGGCGTAAAGTGCAATATTTACAAACCCAATCAAAATTCTAAGTCTAAACTGAAAAGTAAAAATCTTCTATCTTCATACTTCGTGTCACGTAGTCTCTTCTGCTCCAATCTCGTGCAATCCTGCACAATTCCAACGAAACACGAGCAGTACACGAAAGAAAAACAAAAACTAAGTAACTAAATGTTAATACTGAAATGACAATTCATTAAGGGATTCTTAACTAAGTAATACTAACTGCTAATTAACTAAGGAATCTAATTACACTAACAGCTAACTTAACCACTATTATCAAAACACTTCATAAGAATCAGTGAGACACTTAGAAAAATACATGTAAAATTCAGTGAAATTCAGTAATTCAATCAATGAAATTCAATTAATGAACTTTAACATTCCATAGATGATACTAGTATCAAACTGTAATAAACTTCAGATTTTCAACTTTAATCAAAATCCACTTAATAATCAACAAAACGCAAATCTGATATAGTGAATATCAGTAAGAAAAATTTCTGGTAATCAGATTTGAATTTTACTGATAGCAGTAAAAATTCACTTGTTCACATGCCGATATACTCATGATTAGCCTAAATGAATCCCGATTCTTCTTTACAGCATGACTAAATTCCTTTTTACATCAGGACTAAAATTCTAATCCGACATTTTCAATTACTGGTTCACAAACATAAAAACAATGTAAATCAGAAAAACAATGTAAAAACAACAAAGCAATGTAAATCAGAAACAATGTAAAACAGAAAAAAAAAACTGATTCAAAAATTAGAAGATTCCAGCTGATCATTCATCCGATATTTTCAATTTGGAGATCAAACAAAGTACATCAAGAATCACTTGGATCTATTTGATCCAAACATCTAATCATTCACACTCAAATGATCCATCGCCGGAAAACTCATTCAGCTGGACTTCATCTGCCGGAAAACTCCTTCAGCTGGACTTCATCTGCCGGAACTCAACTTTTAATTCATATGATGGACAAAATTTTAGTCACAAGTCATCTGCTCTTAATATTGATTAGATTCACTATACATAAGCTCCTTCAGCAGATTCTGATCAAGAAATTTTTTATCAAAGATTAATGCAATAAGTGATCGGAATCCTTCATCAAAACAGTATTCCGGTAGATCCTTGTCCATCGCCGGAATTTCTCTTCAGACATTTTTTCTTTTTTTATGTTTTCCACATTAATATTCAAACCTTAGATTGAAATTCATGAAGAAGAAGAAGAAGAAGAAGAAAGAGAAGAAGTTGCAGAACACTCACCGTGATTTTAGAGGGATTAGAAGAGAGTTGATCCCCTTCGGTACACCATCGCCGGATTGAAGAAGCCTCCACCTGAAAATAAAGGAGGGAAACAGGGAGAAGGAGAAGAAGGAGATAAGAAGAGGTGGAGGGGAAAGGTTAGGAGAGAGGGAGAAGGCGTACAGAGGAAGACGATTTTCATTTTCCTCTTTTGGGGTTTTTAAAGATGTTCAAACCGGTTTGAACCGGTTTGAAACAGTTTTATTTTGAAAAGCAAACCGGTTAAACCGGTTTGTGTTTATTTTTGCAATTTTCAAAAATCAAAAACTATGTACCAGTTTATTATAAAATTTTCAAAGATTTAAAAACAAAACTTATTTATGAAGAACTAAAAAAAAACTATTCTAAAAATTTTTTCTTTTCTAAAAAAAAACAAACACTTAACATGAATATAAAAATATTTTTCTCTATTTTTTTTTTTAATTGAAAACTAAAACTAAACTACTATGAATATAACAAAAACTAAAATATGCATAAAAATGTAAAATAAAACTATTTTTCATGCATTTTCTATTTTTAAATCATTTTAGCACATTTACTCGAAAACTAACATAAAATTGGGTTTTTGAAACATTATTTTATAAAATCATGCATATTTAAATGTTAATTAACCTTGATTTATATGCATGATCAAATACCCCCATGCTTATGTTTTGCTAGTCCTCGAGCAAACTAGAAAGATGCATGAAATGAAAACTATCACCTAACTCACTTTTGTAGGAATCACGGTTGCATTTAGCTCATGCAACAAGCCCTTTCAACCCCTGGGTTACCCCAGTGGACGAGTAAGGTCTCGTGAGGGTTTGCAGTGATGCTACCCACAAACATCTCTGTCATGTATGCATAATATTACACATCCTCACAATCAGTAAGTAATTAAAGACTTTGTTTTCACTAATATTTCATGTTACAAAAAAAATCAAACATAATTAGAGTCTTTTATATACCACCACAGAAAAAGAATTTCTTTCACTTTTCTAAATATCACAATTATTTATGTTTTATTCTTAGAAAATCCAATAAAAACAAGTTATCCTTTACTTATCCTCACTCATATGTTTTCTGCACAGGTTTTCTCAATCACCTCTAAGCACTAAACTTTTCTTTCTTTTTAAGCTCTTTTCCCTTTTTTTTTTTTCATTTTTCACGCTTTTTCTTTTTGCGCACTTATTTTTATCATATAGCTTGCATGTGGTCTGCTTTTATGCCTTGTGCAATGTCAATATCTTCTATACTTTTTCAATGCATACCAAAAGATATCAACTAAGACATAAAAGTGACTTCCTTCATTTACCTTTATAACATGAGAATCAAACATTTCAACTTGTATCTGTTCTCAGTTACTTAGGATCATGAAGTTTTCCACTCTCCTTTTCGAAATGGAATTAAAAGTTTCAACTTACATCTAAGTTCCATCTACTAAGGATTATGGAATTATCCAAACAACCTAACGCATGCTATTTTTTTCTCTTCTTGAGCTCATTTTTACGCTTTTGTTCATTTGCTTAGTTTTTCACAAATAGAACTGTGCATATTCATATTTATGATTCAAAATAAATTCTAACATGTATCTATCATCATTTCTTTGAAATCCGCATAAACAACCATAATTTTTAGATCTATGTCAGAAAAATTTTTCGGGGGGCTTAAAAATCCTCTAAAAACATTAGATTTGAAATAACATTCATATAAGTTCAAACTCTTTCTTTAAAAATCTACTTTTCATGAGAGATGTGTAAAATGTGCAAGAACGTAAACAGAAATATCAAGGTGTGCACTCTACACCCTCCCCCATGCTTGAATGACACTGTCCCAGTGGCACTCCCCCATGCTTATATGAAACTACGTGAATGCACATGAGAGAAAATAAATGAGGAAAAAGAGTAGAATAACCTGATATGAATAAAAAATACACGTTCTATGAATGTAATGAATGCAATGTATACATGACAAAACATAAAACTCATGAATGAAACAACATGCAAAACTCATGAAAAAGTAAAAATAAAATCTATAAATTCTAAGCAATTCTAATAATATACAAGATATGGGTTGCCTCCCATAAAGCGCTAAGTTTCACGTCCCCAGCCAGACGAATCCCTGGAAAAATCCTTCATCGTCCATGAGATCAATGGACATGAAGTCAGACTCAATCGGGCTCTCTATGAAAAATAGTATCATCTATGACACTGCGCACTATGTTCCCGTCCTGTCTACCTCTAAATGGCTCAAAGTGCCTGATCCAACTTAACTCACCTATCTGATTTTCACGTAATTCTAGATGATCCTCATCTAATGATTCCTTATCCTCCTCATTAGGTGAATTACTCAATAACCAAGCATATTCTGCTTCTACGAGGTCTTGAATGACATCAACCTCGAAAGAAGCCTCCTCAACAGCAGGCCCCATAGCAGCACGAAAAATGTTTAGCCGTATCTTCCTATTTCCAAATGACACATCCATCGCACCAGTGCGGCAATTGATGCACGCATTGTTGGTAGCTAGGAAGGGGCGACCGAGAATAATAGGAGTCTGCTGCGGGCTATCAACTCCCTCCATATCTAATATCACGAAGTCGACAGGGAAATAACAATCCTCCACCTTGACTAAAACATCTTCAAGTATCCCTCTTGGGATCTTGATAGATCTATCTGCGAGCTGAAGAGTCATAGGTGTAGGTTTCATCTCTTTCAATCCAAATTGGTCATAAAAGAAACCCGGCAAGATGTTAACACTTGCCCCAAGGTCGAGCAACGCACGCCCAATAGTGATGTTTCCTATGACGCAAGAGATGATAGGAGTCCCTGGGTCCTTGAGCTTAGGTGGGGTTTGATGTTGCAATACTGCGCTCACCTGCCCGGTTAAATAAATCTTTTTCTGCACATGGGACATCGACTTCCTTTTCTGCGTACAAAGTTCTTTGAGGAACTTTGCATATGCAAGGACCTGTTGAATAGCATCTAGTAAGGGGAGGTTTATTTGAACGTGCTTGAATATCTCAAGCATCTCTTGCATGTTCACTCCGGACTTACCTAATGCTCTCGGCCTTTCTAACGCCTCAGGAAAGGGGGCTTTAGGAATGTAGGATGGTGAAGGCTCCGATGGAAGAACCTTCTCGCTTTCCTGAGGTAAAACCTTAGGGACAAACTGCTTCTCACTTATCTTCTCTCTTTCTTCTGCAGCCTCCCTTGCTTGGTATTGCTTCCCACTCCTAAGGGTTACGACTTGAGCTTGCTCTTTATGTGCATCAGTCATATGCAAGCTACGCATGGGTTCCTTTCCCTTAGGGTTGACAATAGGCTGGCTAGGCAGTGTCCCCTCACTTCGCCTGCTAAGCGCCTCGGTGAGCTGCCTCATTTGAGTCTCTAATTTTGAAATAGACTGATTATGGGAGCTCAAATTCGCTTTAATATCAGAAAATGCTTGTAGCATCTTGTCCTCGAAGGGCTGACTATGCGAAGGCTCATGAGACTGGGGATGAGTATAAACAGGTTGGGCTGGGGGATAACTGGATCTCTGAAGTCCAGGCGTATAACCGCCTTGACTGGGTTGACTCTGGGAAGGGTTAGGGGTTTGAATCTGTGAGTTGCGCCATGAAAAATTGGGATGGTTTCGCCAGCCTGAGTTATAAGTGTTGGAAAATGGATTGGGTGCGGGCCTAGCGAAGTTTTGAGCCATCTGAGCTTGCTCTTGGACAAACTCAGGATACTGTGGCGCAACTGGGCACTGTAAAATATGGTGTGCAGGACTCACACACAACGCGCACACCTGCATGGCAGGAGAGGGACCCAACAAAAACTGATCTAATTTCTGGGACAGTTGGTCTACCTTGTTGCTTAACTCAAGGTTTATCCCTATTTCAAAAATACCTGCCTTCTTAGTACTATCCTGTGCAGGTGCAGCCCTATCGAACCGTGAAGTTGTCGCATGGTGCATCGAATTTTCGCTCAATGTCTCAAAAAGCGACCATGCTTCATCCTCACTTTTTAGCATAAAAGTGCCCCCACATGATGAATCCACTATTTGCCTGTCCTTCTCGGTCAGACCATCGTAAAAATACTGCACCAGTTGCCAACGAGGCACCTGGTGGTGGGGACACTTGCGGAGAAGATCTTTCATTCTCTCCCAAGTCTCGTAGAATTGTTCTCCCTCAATCTGCGAGAAATTGATTATGGCTTTACGAAACTGATTCGTCTTACCAATTGGGAAGTACTTTTTAAGAAATTCGCGTTGCATTCCTTCCCAAGTGGTAATCTGAACCGTATCGAGAGCCTTTAGCCAATGTTTAGCTTTATCTTTGAGAGAAAACGGAAACAACGTTAACCTCAATGCGTCATCTCCAAAGTTGTTGATCCGCACTGTCGAGCAGATCTCCAGAAAATCATCAATATGACTATATGGGTCTTCGTTGCTTAGGCCATGAAATGATGGTAACATTTGAATGATACTGGCCTTTATTTCAAATTGATTTGCTCCTACATCAGGTCTCGTGATGCAGGAGGTGGGAGTGTATATGGTGGGCATGAAGTACTCCTTAAGGGTACGGAACAACGACCGATTTTCGGCCATGGTGATAAGATGAGGAGCTCTCCTAACAAGATACTTGGGACTCAATTAGCTCGGGTCGAGTGATCGTTGCCTGTGCATACACCTTGAAGTAGACCGGTGTAACACTCGTCCTAATTTTGGGTTTTCTACTTAACTAACGCACTAAGCGGCCAAACCACGCAAACCACAAAGCGAGTAAACTAAAAACAACAAAAATTAAACAAACACCACGCAGTTACACATAACAGAGATTATGCAAAGAAATATAAAATCTATGTGTACGGTACCAATCGTACACAGTCACCTCTAAGGGGATCCTAATAGGTGGGCTGTGCAGAAAAGTAAGCTCGTCTCTAAGATATGCACATACGTGGTTCTAAACCTAAATGCACACAAACACTAGGCAATAAAGTGAATACTAATATTACGCCGTTCCCCGGCAACGGCGCCAAAAATTTGATGTCTTCTTTATAATCATTGTAATTTTGAAAAGATTTTTAAATGAAAAAACATGTGAAAACCAAACATCAAATAATAAAAACCGGTTCTCACTAGTGGATGAGACCGGGTCGAACTCAGGGAACGGGAATATTTCGTATTCAAGCACACAATTCTAAACTATTCTTTATTGCCGAATTATTGAAATGTAAAATGTTCAGAAAAGGTAAAAACAACTAACTATTACAATAAATGAATACCCTTCGCAGAGGGCGTAAAGTGCAATATTTCCAGCCCAATCAAAATTCTAAGTCTAAACTGAAAAGTAAAAATCTTCTATCTTCGTACTTCGTGTCACGTAGTCTCTTCTGCTCCAATCTCGTGCAATCCTGCACAATTCCAACGAAACACGAGCAGTACACGAAAGAAAAACAAAAACTAAGTAACTAAATGTTAATACTGAAATGACAATTCATTAAGGGATTCTTAACTAAGTAATACTAACTACTAATTAACTAAGGAATCTAATTACACTAACAGCTAACTTAACCACTATTATCAAAACACTTCATAAGAATCAGTGAGACACTTAGAAAAATACATGTAAAATTCAGTGAAATTCAGTAATTCAATCAATGAAATTCAATTAATGAACTTTAACATTCCATAGATGATACTAGTATCAAACTGTAATAAACTTCAGATTTTCAACTTTAATCAAAATCCACTTAATAATCAACAAAACGCAAATCTGATATAGTGAATATCAGTAAGAAAAATTTCTGGTAATCAGATTTGAATTTTACTGATAGCAGTAAAAATTCACTTGTTCACATGCCGATATACTCATGATTAGCCTAAATGAATCCCGATTCTTCTTTACAGCATGACTAAATTCCTTTTTACATCAGGACTAAAATTCTAATCCGACATTTTCAATTACTGGTTCACAAACAGAAAAACAATGTAAATCAGAAAAACAATGTAAAAACAGCAAAGCAATGTAAATCAGAAACAATGTAAAACAGAAAAAAAAAACTGATTCAAAAATTAGAAGATTCCAGCTGATCATTCATTCGATATTTTCAATTTGGAGATCAAACAAAGTACATCAAGAATCACTTGGATCTATTTGATCCAAACATCTAATCATTCACACTCAAATGATCCATCACCGGAAAACTCATTCAGCTGGACTTTATCTGCCGGAAAACTCCTTCAGCTGGACTTCATCTGCCGGAACTCAACTTTTAATTCATATGATGGACAAAATTTTAGTCACAAGTCATCTGCTCTTAATATTGATTAGATTCACTATACATAAGCTCCTTCAGCAGATTCCGATCAAGAAATTTTTTATCAAAGATTAATGCAATAAGTGATCGGAATCCTTCATCAAAACAGTATTCCGGTAGATCCTTGTCCATCGCCGGAATTTCTCTTCAGACATTTTTTCTTTTTTTATGTTTTCCACATTAATATTCAAACCTTAGATTGAAATTCATGAAGAAGAAGAAGAAGAAGAAGAAGAAGAAGAAGAAGAAGAAGAAGAAGAAGAAAGAGAAGAAGTTGCAGAACACTCACCGTGATTTTAGAGGGATTAGAAGAGAGTTGATCCCCTTCGGTACACCATCGCCGGATTGAAGAAGCATCCACCTGAAAATAAAGGAGAGAAACAGGGAGAAGGAGAAGAAGGAGATAAGAAGAGGTGGAGGGGAAAGGTTAGGAGAGAGGGAGAAGGCGTACAGAGGAAGACGATTTTCATTTTCCTCTTTTGGGGTTTTTAAAGATGTTCAAACCGGTTTGAACCGGTTTGAAACAGTTTTATTTTGAAAAGCAAACCGGTTAAACCGGTTTGTGTTTATTTTTGCAATTTTCAAAAATCAAAAACTATGTACCAGTTTATTATAAAATTTTCAAAGATTTAAAAACAAAACTTATTTATGAAGAACTAAAAAAAAACTATTCTAAAAATTTTTTCTTTTCTAAAAAAAAACAAACACTTAACATGAATATAAAAATATTTTTCTCTATTTTTTTTTTTTAATTGAAAACTAAAACTAAAGTACTATGAATATAACAAAAACTAAAATATGCATAAAAATGTAAAATAAAACTATTTTTCATGCATTTTCTATTTTTAAATCATTTTAGCACATTTACTCGAAAACTAACATAAAATTGGGTTTTTGAAACATTATTTTATAAAATCATGCATATTTAAATGTTAATTAACCCAGATTTATATGCATGATCAACTCGCCTTCTCCTTTCTGAAAGGATCACCTTCCCCGTCTTTCGCTTTATCGAGAGACTTGCCTTCTCCTTGATTAAAGGATTGCCTTCTTCGTCTTTCGCTTTGTCGAGAGACTCGCCTTCTCCTTGATAAAAGGATTGCCTTCCTCGTCTTTCGCTTTGTCGAGAGACACGCCTTCTCCTTGATAAAAGGATTGCCTTCTCCGTCTTTCACTCTGTCGAGAGACTTGCCTTCTCCTTGATAAAAGGATTGCCTTCCTCGTCTTTCACTTTGTCGAGAGACTCGCCTTTCTCCTTGATAAAAGAGTTGTCTTCCCCGTCTTTCGCTTTGTCGAGAGACTCGCCTTCTCCTTAATCAAAGGATTGCCTTCTCCGTCTTTCACTTTGTCGAGAGACTTGCCTTCTCCTTAATCAAAGGATTGCCTTCTCCGTCTTTCACTTTGTCGAGAGACTCGCCTTCTCCTTGATGAAAGGATTGCCTTCTCCGTCTTTCGCTTTGTCGAAAGACTCGCCTTCTCCTTGATAAAAGGATTGCTTTCCCCATCTTTTGCGTTGTCAAAAGATTTGCCTTTCTCCTTGATTAAATGATTGTCTTCTTCGTCTTTCGCTTTGTCGAGAGACTCGCCTTCTCCTTTCTGAAAGGATCACCTTCCCCGTCCTTCGCTTTGTCGAGAGACTTGCCTTCTCCTTGATCAAAGGATTGCTTTCTTCGTCTTTCGCTCTGTCGAGAGACTCGCCTTCTCCTTGATAAAAGGATTGCCTTCCTCGTCTTTCGCTTTGATCGAAAGACTCGCCTTCTCCTTGATAAAAGGATTGCCTTCTCTGTCTTTCGCTTTGACGAGAGACTCGCCTTCTCCTTGATGAAAGGATTGCCTTCTCCGTCTTTCGCTTTGTCGAGAGACTCGCCTTCTCCTTGATAAAAGGATTGCCTTCTTCGTCTTTCGCTTTGTCGAGAGACTCGCCTTCTCCTTGATAAAAGGATTGCCTTCTCCGTCTCTCGCTTTAATCGAAAGACTCGCCTTCTCCTTGATAAAAGGATCGCCTTCCCTGTCTTTTTGCGTTGTCAAAAGATTTCCCTTTCTCCTTGATTAAATGATCGCCTTCCTCGTCTTTCGCTTTGTCGAGAGACTTGCCTTCTCCTTGTTAAAAGGATTGCCTTCTTCATATTTTATATTTTGCCTTCTCCTTACCAAGAGGATTGCCTTCTTCATATTTTATATTTTGCCTTCTCCTTACCAAAAGGATTGCCTTCTTCATATTTTATATTTTCCCTTCTCCTTACCAAGAGGATTGCCTTCTTCATATTTTATATTTTGCCTTCTCCTTACCAAAAGGATTGCCTTCTTCATATTTTATATTTTCCCTTCTCCTTACCTTGAGGATTGCCTTCTTCATATTTTATATTTTGCCTTCTCCTTACCAAAAGGATTGCCTTCCTCATATTTCACATTTCTCCTGCTCCTTACTATTGTCATCTTCATATCTTCATATTTTACCTTCTCCTTGCGAAAAGGATTGCCATCTTCATCGCCATCTTCATATTTTGCTTTTACCTTCTCCTGTCCAAAGGATTTGCCCTCTTCTATCTTTTTGCCTTGTCAAGAGATTCGTCTCCTTGATAAAAAGTTCGCCTTATTCATCTTTCACCCCATCGAAAGATTCGCCTCCTGTCACCTTACTCATCGTTCATTTTTTTTCTTACATCCCCTATTTTCCATCTCTCACATTCCAGAAGAGTTCTCTCATTCAGTTGAAGTATCTCTTCTGTCCCATCACGGTTTCGAGAAATCCGTATGGTTGTTCCCACTCAGGTTATGGGTCAAAAACCTGTACTTCCTGCAAGAGGTCATTAAATTCAAAAGCCGATTTCAGTCTCAGCAATGAGACGCCCAAGTTTATCCCTTTTTCAAAGCTTTAGGGAACCCCATTTCCTTCCTCCTTTCGCAAACCCCTTTTCGAATTTGTTCGTCCAAACTCCGAAATCTCATCATGGTTTCTTCACTCGAGGATTCCGTATGGTCGTCCCCTTTAGGTTAAGGGTTAAGCCTGAACCTCGTGCCTCGAGGTATTTTTCCTTTTTCAGGTTTGGGTTAAACCTGAGTCTTGTTTCGACGAGGTGTTTTCCTCCAGTCCCATCATGGTTCTTCCCATCAAGGAATCCGTACTTTGTATATCCATCCAGAATAAAATCCTACTTAAGCTTCATCTCATAAGGCGTTTTCTCAAAAATGTCCCACCAAGGTCCTCGCATATTCTTTCCCCCATTCATATTATCTTGATATATCTTCGTCCCATCAAGGCTAAGGGCTAAACCTGCATCATTCAAAAGGCTGACCTTGTCTCGCCCACGAGACTTGATCTAAATTCTTATCTTTCATCATTTCGGGATCTTCGCCCAAAAAGTCCCATCACGATTTCCTCATTTCTATCATTCAGCCATATCATTTTCGAGGATTTTGTCCCCCCCCCCAAAACCATTCAGGATAAGGTTTTAAGCCTGAAAAGCCATATTTTCAAATAAATTCTTCCACACCCAGCTCAGATCTGCTGACTGGGGCATTTTTTTCAAAATTTGGAGTGTTTATTTGCCACTAAGCTCGACTTTCAACTGGCTTAGTAGCAAAGAGGGGCATCTGTGAACACCCCAAATTTTTCAAAATCTTTTAAATATCCCCTTTTTGCCCCTAAATTCATTTTTTGAGCAAATGAGTCATTACAAATCTAAATTCCAGTTCATTTCTCAAGTCTTATTGAAATCAAATTCATTTCATATGTTTAAATTGATTTCGGATCTGGATCCATTGTCCAGATCCAAGTCTGAGTCTCCTTGTTCAAATTTTAAATTAAAATTACAAAAAATATCAAAAATAGTTTTTAAATAGCTCGGACAGTCCATCCGACATCCGTTTGGATTCATCACGTTGTATTTCTCGATTCGAGTTTCAAAACTCGAACATATTCTCAAAACTTAGGTCCGAACTCATTATTCTGAAGAATTTTCCCCAAAATGGCCTGAAGTTATCGGAAATACACATTTGTAAATATTTTCTCAGAAAAATACAAAAAAAAATGGAAAAATGATACAAAAATCAAAAAATTGAGGAAAGCAAATGGTTTTAAAACCTAAAAAAATGGATTTTTTGCCAAAAACCTCTTTTTGAACCATTTTTTTTACAAAAGTTCTTTCAAGGGGGGCCTTCTTTTGGAAAATTGAAAAAAAAAAGGGCAAACAGCTTCTCCTCTCCAAACAGTCGCACGCCCCCATGTGCGAGCTCCTCCATCCCCTCATCTGCCCTTCATCTACAACAACCTTGCCCATCTCCTCTTCCTGAAACCTTCCATCGCCAACAACCTTTCTAGAATCCTCCTCCACCCTCTACATAAACCACCATCCTGAAACCAAATGACCATCCGTTATCACCCTTCCACCCTTTTGTATACGCGATCAAATCGTTTTCAGTTCCCTCCTTCTCCTCCCTCTTTCTTCTCCTTCTTCTTATTTCATGGGGTTTCTCTCACCTGACGGAAGGAAGCCAACTATTCTGGAGTATCTGCGATTATAGGTAAGCGACTCTTCCCTCTCCGATCCTTTTTAGAGATCTCCTTTTCCTCTCATAGCGTCGCCCCTTTTTGTTTTTTCTCTTCCTGTTTTTTTTTTAACTTTTTTTTTTATCAGGCAAAATGGTGGGTCGACCTGCCTATAGCAGGATCAACCCACCCTATGCGATATCAATGGTATCTACCGATTCCCATATTTTTTTTCTTTCTTTCCTTTTGTTCTAATTTAGTTGTCATTTTCCCTATGGTAATTCAGTCATTCCCATTTGCATCCTCCCATTCTGGTTCATCCGCATCTCCTTTATAATAGTATTTCTGTTGTGCATGTCTGATTTCTTCCTCTGCTTTCACGCTTAGATGTTCTTATGCTATGATTCTCATTTTTGCAGGTTCTTTCATTTCTATACTTTGCACTTTGAATTCGTTATTACGTTGATGGGTTTTATTTTATTTTATTTTATTTTTTTTCTTTTTTTGGCTTCTACATTTCATTTTTTTTGTCTTCTGCTTTGTTTTGATAATTCATGGGTTCAGTTTTTTTTTTCTTTCTCTCTTGTCTTATCTTGATAATCTATTGCATCACGTTTGTCATTGGGTCATCATATCTTCCACTGTTCCTGCATTTAAACATCCTTCTGATTTGGATTTAATACCATTATATTCACTGCCTTATATCCACTCGATCAGCGTTGGATCCTTTGGTTTCAAAACTGCTGAATCGTAATGTTTGACAGGATTTTTTTTCTCCTAGGCATAACCGCGATTTTGAACATTCGGCAATGCCAGTTCGATTCAATGATATCGTTTTGGTTCAATACAATATATTGTGCTTGGTCGAACCGTCCCCATCTGGCGATTGTATGGTGGTTTGGGGTGTATGAGGTTTTTGCGATCCCCATGACTGTCATGTCCACTATTGCTTACACCATAAGACCTCATCTAAGAGAGACTTAAGACATTACTGTCTTAAGACTGGAGAGGCTCCCATAGTATAGCGATATCCTCCAGCAGAGTAATCTCAGTGTGCTCTATGAAAGCCCCTTTCTTACACCTGATAGGGTCTTCATTAATGTTTTGGCCCAGAAATATACTGTTTGAACTCACATGCAGGTTCTGTGAATTGCATGTTATCGGTCCTTCCCGACCTTCGTAGGATGGCAGGAGTTTACCTTGTCCCGGTGGTGATAATTAGTGTGAGTGTGATTTACCTGGCTCGTTCTCAGGTATTTGATTGAAGTGTCAATCTTCTGCTATTGTAAGTCTGAATCATGGCAAAGAGGAGCTGAAGTTCATGTATACTATTAATATAAATGCTTACTGTGGTCACTGCACATAGCTTTATTTCATTTCTTACGTCATCACTCTTTTTTTTATTTATTTATTATCATCTGCATATTTCACGGCAATTTAGCTTTCATTTACGGTGTAGTACCTGTATATATATATATTTATTTTCAGAGTTTGTATCGATTGGGCAACAAACATCAGAATACCCACATTCTTCTTTATGTTCATTTCAGCAATGTATATGTTCCTGCTCTAAATTCATTTGCTCTGAGTTCATATCTGAGAATCAATATCTCATGTATGCATACTCTTCTTCCTTTCAAGTTGCTAAATTCACATATATCTATTGGTATTGTTGTATGTTAGGTTGGTGGGAGGTTACATCATTTTGAGAGTTACCAGCTGATGGAATTGAACTCATAAAATCAGCTCATAAAGGATAGCCAGAACAACGCATTCTGTTATTTATTTGTTGGAATTTTAATCCCATTGTTGATATTAGCACAAGGTTTTTGAGTAGTAAATAGCTGGCAGGCCTATTTCCCATAGAGATATGCTTTTTTTTCTTCTCTTTTATTTGCTTTTCTCCTGTGCTTTAGTTGAACATGTTACAGGTGGAGCAAGGTACGATTAGCAGGCCCATACCAGCATCATCTATAAGCCTGACTAAAATAAAGTACTCTCTTAGTGGGCAAATTCCAGTTGAACCCTCCGGATTGCCAAAGCTTACATAACTCGCTACTGGACAATGCCCACTTGTCCAAGAAGTCTTCTACCAAATTCAATTCAAACTTAGAAATTCTTGATTCATCTTCTAAATTCCAGATTCAAACTTCAAATTCAAAGTCCAATTTGACTTTGAAATTCATATTCCAAGTTCAAAATTCTCAAATCAAATTTTGAAATTCCAAATCCAAAGTTAGATCCTAAATCCAACTTGGATCCAGATTTCCAAGTATAAATCCCCAGTTTTTGGATCTCAAATTCAGATCCAAAACCCATTCTAGGATCCAGGATTCAACATTTATATCGGATCTCAGACTTCAGATCCAATTCCCCTTTAGGATCCAGAATCCAAATTCCACTTTGGATCTCAGACTTCAGATCCAAAATCCATCTTAGGATTCAGAGTCCAACTCTATCTTAGATCTCAGATTTCAGATCCTAAACACATCTTCAGATCCACTCCATTCTAGGATCCAGAAGCCAGTTCCATCTTGGATCTCAGACTTCAAGATCCGAATTCATTTTAGGATCCAGAATCTCATTCCACTTTGGGTCTCAGACTTCAGATCCAATTCCACTTTAGGATCCAGAATCCAATTCCACTTTGGATCTTAGACTTCAGATCCAAGATCGATCTTAGGATCCAGAATTCAATTCCATCTCCAATTTTAGATTTCAAATCCAAATTCCATCTACAGATCACATCTGAATTTCTTAAATTCATCTCTATTCTTTAATACCATTTGATTTTCTCAAATCCATTCTAAATTTCAAATTTCAAAATCTAAATTCAATTCCATCTCAAAATATCATTTCCTTTTCTAAATTCAAGTTCAACCTCAAAGTCCATTTCTGACTTTGAAGCCTCATTTCCTTTGTTATCATCTTTTTCCAACTCTGATTTACTTCAAAGACTTAGAACTTCTCTGATCTATCTCAAGTTCTAAGTTAGATTTTACCATTCAAAAGTCAAATTCTTCACTCCCTCATCAATCTTATCTCAGAAAACTTGGAAATTTCCAAATCAAATTTTCAAAAAGAGCATACATTATTGCATTGCACAAGCATGATTCTTTGTGCATTTAGATTTAGGATAAATTCTTAGATTATATTTAGGCAAAGCAAAAGGCATAGATTCGATCCTTGGTTCGATTACCCCTGGTAAAGGCGCCAAGAACGGTCGAACCTCGTACCGACGAGCGAATCTCGTCTCTCCCTTTTTCCCGCAAATATTTTCAAAAACGGAGGCAAGTTAAATTTCTAAATATTTTTCAAATCAAGGTCAAGTGAGACCGCGCAAAATAGTTCATTTTCTCTCTTTCTTTCTTTCTTTTGTCTGCTCTCTTTATTTTCTGTCTTTTATTTTTCTCCCTTCAAAAAAGAGGAAATAGAGGTTAGAAAAGGAAAAGAGAAGGAAAAGAGAGAGAAACGCCAAGAGAGGAAATTTTTTTGCGATGATCACAATTAGCCAAAGCAATAGGGAGTATATCTTGGCCTCTCACTGAGATCAACGAAAGTCAGTTCATCGACCTGTTTGGACTCTATCGTAAGTACGGAGCTTACGAGGAGGTTGACACCTTATCTCGAGCAGCGAAAGATAGAATTCAGCATTCCATTGTCCTATGCACAGTGGGATTAACATTCTTCCAGAACAGTCAGAATTTCATCGATGTCAGAGTCGCTGTGATCATCGCAAATTTTTTCCTCGCTTATGCATTTCTCTTTCTTCCTTCTCTTTCCCTTTTCTAACCTCTATTTTCCTCCTTTTTGAAGGGAGAAAAATAAAAGAAAGAAAAGAAAGAGAGAAGAGAAAAGAAAGAGAAAGAGAGAGAGAAGGGGAACTTTTTTTTGCGCGGTCTCACTTGACCTTGATTTGAAAATATTTAGAAAATAACTCGCCTCCGTTTTTTTAAAATATTGCGGGAAAATGGGAGAGACGGGATTCGCTCGTCGGTACGAGGTTCGACCGTTCCTGGCGCCTTTACCAGGGGTAATCGAACCAAGGATCGAATCTATGCCTTTTGCTTTGCCTAAATATAATCTAAGAATTTATCCTAAAAGATCTAAATGCACAAAGAATCATGCTTGTGCAATGCAAGAATGTATGCTCTTTTTGAAAGATATTTTGAAAATTTCCAAGTATTCTGAGATGAATTTGATAAGGGCAGTGAAGAAATGATTGAATCTAACTTTATAACTTGAGATAGATCAGAGAAGTTCTAAGTCTTTGGAAGAATAAATCTTGACTTTTGGAAAGAGAATGATTTGAAGTTTTGAAATGAAAGGAAATGAAGTTTCAAAGTCGGAAATGGACTTTGAATTTTAAACTTGAATTTAGGAAAAGAAATGAATACTTGAGATGGAATTGAATTTATATTTTGAAGTTTGAAGTTGGAATGGACTGAGAAAATCAAATGGTATTTAAAAATAGAAATGGATTTAGGAAGTTCAGATGAGATCTGAAAATGGAATTGGATTTGAAATCTAGAATTGAGAGTGGAATTGGATCTCAAAATGGATTTAAGATCTCAAATCTGAGATCCGATGTAGAATTGGATTCTGGATCCTAAAATGGATTTGGATCTGAAGTCTGAGATCCAAAGTACGATTGGATTCTGGACACTAAAATGGATTTGGATCTGAAGTCTAAGATCCAAGAGGGAAGTTGAGTTCTGGGTCCTAAAATGGAATTGGATCTGAAGTCTGAGATCCAAAGTAGAATTGGATTCTGGATCCTAAAGTGGAATTGGATCTGAAGTCTGAGATCCGATATGAATGTTGAATCCTGGATCCTAAAATATATTTGGAGTCTGTTAAATTCAGAAGATGAATCAAAAACTTCCAAGTTTGAATTGAACTTGAAAAATGAGATTTAGTGTAACGCCCCGGGGTTTTAAAACCTTTAAAAATGCAGATTTTTTTTTTTTTTTTTAAACAGCGGAAATAATTTTTGATTTTCGGTTTCCTAAACCTCAGGCACGTCACATTCCAATTAACAACAAAAACAACAATAATTTATATCAACATTATATACATAGTCTTTTCACAAGGTTCAAAAATGAAAACATTTAGGATTAAATTTAAAATAAATCCTAAATTAATCTCAGGATCTTGGGAATCTGGATTCTTCGATGCCACACTTGTCCAACATCCATTGTAAGATTTCCTATTCCATATTTGAACCTGAAATCCCCATAAAACAGGGTTAGACTTATGATAGCCAAGTAAGTCATTAATCAAAACCATACAATTCAAATATTAAGCATGATTTCAATAATTTACAAATCAAAATGCATTTATTCAAGAACAATTATGCAAAATAAGGCAATTAAAAACAATTTAAAATAATGCATAATCTCAGATCAAATTCTGTGAAAGAAAGAGGTCATTGTTTCGATATTAACGCCCTCCTGGTACGGTGGAGAGTACTCCGATCTCAAACTAAGTATTCCGGGGGTATATTATTCTATTGTGGATTACCCGGATACCTGAGTGAAACGGGCTCCCAAGTGAGCGGTCAACGACCGGGAAGATTCTCAGCAATGACGAGCAAACAAGGAGAGTTGGATGCATCCACTGGCATGCGGCAGCCTTGAGACCCGTTGTCTCGACCTCCTCAACCCGAGTGACAGGAGGTCCAGGGAATCTATCGCTCCCAACAATTATCATCTTCACAATGTCACTCCTGGTTGTACCACTACCCCTTCCAGGGTAGGCTAAACCTAGATGGGCTTGAAGGATTCTTTTATAGGACTTTTCATCTTTTAAAAAAAACTAGGCTCAATAGCCAAATCATTCCTTTCAAATAAACACGGTTCATATGTATCCAGCCCATCCAGAATTTTGCTCTATCATAACGAGCATTCGCCTGTGAAGGCGAGAATTAAGTTTGTGTAGACATGACTCATGCAGCAATAAAATCTTTCAAAAATCAACATGCTATACAAAATTCTTCTATTTATCAATATCATCAATGTCTTAACCATAGTATTCGATTTAAAATCATAAGATTTGAAATTGAAATATGCAGATATTGAAATATGCATTTGATCATAAATCAAATTTAGATAATCATGCATGAATCAAAAACATGAATCAAAAGCATGTCTAATATAAAATTATAAGATTTTGATAGAATAACTTACTTGGATTTCGATAGGATAAAGCGCTCGTGCTTTGATTTAATCTGATAGAATTCATTATATTAGTTAATATTTTTATATCAAATTTTGAGTAGTATTTGCCCTATGATTTAAAGAAGTATCTTTTGAAGAAATTATTAAAAATCAAAAAAAATTTATTTGTAATTGACTTTAAAACTTTTATAAGAATTTTCACAGAGTTTCCTCTGTAATAACTCAAATATTCGAAAAAAGGTTTGAACTTGAATTCAAGTTGTAAGAATTCGAACATGACTTTGCGTCACAAATATTTTTATAAAGGTTTTTCAAAAAATTTGATTTAAATATTTAAAAGGATTTTTGAAAAATTTTAACAAAATTTCTTTTATAAAAATCAATTTTTTTCTGAAATAATTATAAAAATTTTGATATATCTTCTACTAAAAATTTCTAAACTATCTGAAAAGCTTTTGCCAAAATTCTGATTAAAATAATTAATCTTTAGAAATTATTTAAAAATTTGGTCAGAATTACTGCTATACTAATTCTACTTTTTTCAAAAATCTTTAAATCATTTTGACAGAACTCCTGCTATAAAAACTTAATTTTTCAAAAGTCTTTTATAAAATTTTGCCCGAACTACTGCTAAAGTAGTTTGGAATACTTAAAAATATTTAGAAAAATTTGAACAGAACTTCCCTTGCGTAGAGGCTGGGTTGGATTAAATTTTGACAAAATTGTCAAAATTTAAATCCACACATAGTAGAATTGGGGTTTAGAAGGAGAATTTGAATTCAGAAGATGGTTCTTGAATACTAACCTTGTTTAGTTGATTTGAGCAGCGCTTCCGCTATCCAAATCTGACTTTTCTGCTAAGTTTAGCAGAACTCCTGCAGGTAGTGCTTCTGAGGCTGTTTCTGATCTGACGGAGCTTCTTGCAGAAGAACGGACTTTGCTAAAAGAAAGAGGAAAAGGGCTAGAAGAGGTTTCTCAGAAAAAATCTGAGATTCTACGGAGGTTTTGGTTTAAAAGTTAGAGAGAGAAAATCAAAGGTAGAGAGAGAAAGTAGGAGAGAGAGAGCTTAGAGAGAGAAGGGAGGGTTTTGAACTTGAGTAGAGAGAGAGGGGGTGAGGGGTATTTATAGGAGAGAGAAGGGAGGTCGCCCCCCCCTTGTGGGGCCCACTTTGGTGACATTTGTCACCAAAGTAATTAAAAAATTAATTTTTGAATGACACTTGTCATTCTTCTGACAAGTGTCAAAGAGAGAGAGAGGCTTAGTGTCACCTCCTCACTGAGGAGTGACACTTGTCCTCCCATGGTTTTGGAAAACCATGGCCTGTCCATGGTTTTGGGCCAGTGGTTTTTCTAAAACCATGGTCTGAGATTAAAATATTATAAATTAATATATTTTATTCAATTTGCTACTTTTTAATACCCAAGTTAACCTTGGCTCAATTCCATCTTTCAGAAATGCCATAGGAGATTTAGAATTACTTGAATGTCCTTCTGTAGTTCAATAAATTACATAGCCTGCCATTGAAAATGGTAAATTACCATTTTCGTCCCTGACAATTTTATTAATTCCCTGAAAATATCCTAAAAGAAAGATTACTATTTTGACCTTATATAGTTGGGTATTTTACCAAAAAATGCCACTGAATTGGCAAATTACTAAGCTACCCTTTGACAATTTGATTAATGACTAGAATGTCCCTGAATTCTGATTTTTGAACAAGCCTCAACAAAATTTTATCAGGATTTTAAATATATATTCAGATCTTTACTTTGAACAATACTAACCATAAAATACTATAATTCATATTCAGAATAAATAAAAATTAAAACTTGAATTTTCTTCAGAATTTATAAATCATTAAAAATTTTGGGTATTACATTCTACCCCCCTAAAAGAAAAAATTTCGTCCTCGAAATTTATGTACAATTTAAACAAACAATTTTGGATACTTCTCTCTGATGCTGTTTTCAGGTTCCCAAGTACATTCTTCAATTCCGTGATGCTGCCATCTGACTTTAACCAGAGGAATAATCTTTGTTCTCAAAATTTGATCTCTTCTATCCATAATTTCTATAGGCTTTTCCTCAACAGTCATGTCTTCTCGAATTGCTATATCTTGATGCTGGATAATATGAGATGGATCATAAACATATTTTTGCAGCATTGAAACATGAAATACATTATGAATCTGTGCATACTGAGGAGGCAATTCGATTCTATAAGCAGTTTCACCGATTCGTTCTAGAATCTTAAAAGGTCCTACAAATCTAGGACTTAACTTTGCCTTCTTTCCAAATCTGAACACACTTTTGGTTGGAGATACTTTGACGAAGACCATATCATCAACTTCAAAAGAGAGTTCTTTCCGTCTTTGATCAGCATATCCTTTTTGTCGGCTCTGGGCAGCGCGTAGTCTGTCTCGGATCAAATTTACTTGCTGAGTATAATGTTGTAGTATCATTGGTGACTATAACTTTCGTTCACCAATTTCATTCCAATAGAGTGGCGATCGACAAGGTCTTCCATATAAAGCTTCGTATGGCGCCATTCCAATACTGGTATGATAACTATTATTATAAGCGAATTCAGCTAGCATAATATGAATATCCCAATCTCCTTTCCATTCTAGCATACAGGCGCGTAACATATCTTGCAGAGTTTGAATAGTACGCTCTGATTGTCCATCAGTTTGGGGATGAAATGCAGAACTGAACTTTAACTTTGTTCCCAAAGCCTGCTGAAGTTGGTTCCAGAATCGAGAAGTAAACCTGGGATCACGATCAGAGATAATTGAAAATGGTATTCCATGTAGTCTTACAATCTCTTGAATGTATAAATCTGCCAAACTTTCCAAAGATTGACTTATACGAATAGGTAGAAAGTGAGCTGATTTAGTTAATCGGTCAATAATAACCCAAATTGCATCGTGCTGTTTTCGAGTTTTTGGTAAACCCACTATGAAATCCATAGTAATTTCTTCCCATTTCCATTGTGGAATTTCAATTTGTTGCATCATTCCACCTGGCTTCTGATGTTCTGCCTTAACTTGTTGGCAAATCAAACACTTTGAAACATAATTTGCCACATCTCTCTTCATACCAGTCCACCAGTACTTTCTTTGCAAATCTTTGAACATCTTTGTACTTCCTGGGTGGATAGTATACTTGCTTTTATGGGCTTCTTCAAGGATTTCATTTCTCAATTCAGGGTTATTTGGTACCCATATTCGATCATTCATCAAAATACTCCCATCTTCTTTAAGTCGAAAAGAAACATCATCTTCCTGTTGGGCTCGAGCTAAAAATTCTTCATGTTGAGAATCCTTACTTTGTTCAGAAATAATTCGGATGAGGATTTCTGGTCGAACAATTAAGTTTGATAATAAAATCCTTCCTGTATTAGTTGTAAAGGGTTTCCAATTAATGAAATCTTCAATAAGTTTCCATTCTTTGTCTATGAGACTTGCCAAAGTGTCTCTAGTTTTGCGACTAAGAGCATCAGCTACAATATTCGCTTTTCCAGGATGATAAGAAAGTGTGAACTCATAGTCTTTAATAAATTCTAGCCAACGTCGCTGTCTCATATTCAATTCTTTCTGCGAGAACAAAAATTTGAGGCTCTTGTGATCACTGAATACTTCAAATTGTTCTCCATATAAATAATGTCTCCAGATCTTTAGTGCAAAAACAACTGCCGCAAGTTCTAAGTCATGGGTTGGATAATTCTTCTCATGATTTTTCAACTGTCTTGATGCATAAGCAATAACTTTTCCGTGTTGCATCAATACACAACCTAGACCAGTACCAGAAGCATCTGCATATACCTCAAATCCACCATGTCCCGAGGGTAAAGTAAGCACTGGAGATGTAGTGAGCTTTTCTTTCAAAATTTGGAAACTTTCTTCACATTTAATGTCCCAATCAAATTTAACACCCTTCTTCAGAAGTCTAGTCAGTGGTGATGCTATACGGGAAAAATCTTGAATAAATCTTCGGTAGTATCCAGCAAGTCCAAGAAAACTTCGAATATCTGTAATATTCTTAGGTTGTTTCCATTCTAATACTGCTTCCACTTTAGCAGGATCTACTGAGATTCCATCTTTTGAAATTACATGACCCAAAAACATAACTTTTTCCAGCCAAAATTCGCACTTAGAAAATTTGGCATATAACTGATTTTTCCTCAAAGTATCCAAAATAATCCTTAAATGTTCCTGGTGTTGTTCCTTATTTTCAGAATAAATTAAAATATCATCAATAAAAATAATCACAAATGTATCTACAAACGGTCTGAACACACGGTTCATAAGATCCATAAAGGCTGCTGGTGCATTTGTAAGTCCAAAAGGCATGACAGTGAATTCATAGTGTCCATACCTTGTCCGAAAGGCTGTCTTAGAAATGTCTTCTTCCTTGATTCTAAGTTGATGATATCCAGATCTAAGATCAATCTTTGAAAATACCTTAGCCTTCTGTAATTGATCAAATAAATCTTCAATTCGTGGCAACGGATATTTATTCTTTATGGTAACTTGATTAAGAAGTCTGTAATCTATACATAATCTTAATGACCCATCTTTCTTCTTTACAAATAATACTGGTGCACCCCAGGGAGACATACTTGGTCTAATAAATCCCAGCTCCATTAATTCCAATAATTGTTTTTTTAATTCTGTGAGTTCTGCTGGAGCCATCCTATAAGGAGCTTTAGAAATTGGTGCAGTTCCTGGCATTAACTCAATACCGAATTCTATCTCTCTATGTGGAGGAAGTCCTGGTAATTCATCAGGAAAAACATCTGAAAATTCATGAACAATATCCAGACTTTCAAGAGAAATTTCTGCTGGTTTGGCAAGAGTAATGCTGACTAGAAAGGCTGTACATCCATTCCTCAAATATTTCTGGGCCTTTAAAGAAGAAATAACTCGATTTTTAGGAGTAGAATTGGATAATCTAAATTCTACCTTAGGAATACCTGGTTGAGAAAAAGTAACTTTTCCTTCCTGACAAAATATTCTTGCATGATGTTGATGTAGCCAATCCATACCCAATATAATATCAAAATCTGACATGTCTAATAGAATTGGGTCAGCAGGTAAATTCTGTCCTTCAATATATACTTCTAGATTCGGCAAGTATAACCCACAAAAAGATTTACATCCTACTGGGTTGACCACTTCCAGAGCACAGTTCAAAGACTTGATAGGCATATTAAGTAAAGTAGTAAACTTCTTGGAAATAAAAGAATGAGTTGAACCGCAATCAAATAGAGTAAAAGCAGCATGTCCAGCTATAGATAAAGTACCTTGAATCAGGTCACCCTTAGGTAGTTGATCAACATTGGCGGTATAAACGCGACCTGGTACTTTTTTATTCTGCGGTCGTTGTTGTTGTTGTTGTTGCTGGTACGGATACTGGGGTTGTTGCTGAGGGCGAGGTCTAATAAGGCCTCGAGCATGTTCATCCATTTCCTTTTTATAACAGTCTTTAATGAAATGGCCAGACTTACCACAATATAAACAACCACCAGTTGTTCGGGGGCAGGGTTGTCCTGGATGGGATCGATAGCAATTCTGACACGATCTAGCTGGTAGTTGTGTAGCTGGTAATTGTGGTTGATTGACTTGAAACTGCTGTCGTGGCCTCTTTGCTGGAGGGATGAACCTTCTTCCTTCAAAATTTCTTTTAGGCCAACTCCTTTGGCCTCTGAATTGAGAAACCGTTCTGCCAGATTGATTCTTCTGTATTTCTTCCCAATCTTCTTGTATCAATGTAGCTATTTCCACCGCCTTGTCTAAAGTTTCTGGCCTACTAGTGAGGACTTTGGTTCGTAGAACTGGTTTCAATCCTCTAGTAAATTTCATTGCCCTCTCGTCTTCCGTATTATAGACATTTGGGCAATATTTCTCTAAATTTCTGAATTTAGTAATGTATTCAGATAAAGAGAGTCCTCCTTGTAGTAATTCAAGGAATTTCCTCATTTTACGGCTTCTTTCATGCTTGGGGAAATATGCAGCATAGAAAACTTCAACAAATTGTTCCCAAGTAACGGATCCATTGCTAAATTTAATTTCTAAGGTGGATGCCCACCATCTTTCTGCATCTCCTTTTAATCTGTATGCTGCATAGTTCACCTTACGATCTTCAGGTACGGTCAGAACACGAAAAATCTTTTCTATTTCTCGGATCCAAACCTCAGCAGCTTCTGGATCCATCTTTCATGAAAATGTAGGTGGATCTAATTTGAGAAACTTCTCATAAGATACTTCATTATGGTTTTGATAGGATTTTGAAGATGTAGCTGAGTCTTGCCTATTCTGATTCTGATCTCTTATAACAGCTGCTAAATTATTTAATGTTTCCATAATGAATTCTTGTTGACCATTCTGCTCCTTGGGTTGCTTCTTTGATGTTTGACGAGGCATCCTTGATAAATAATGATCAGACTTAGATTAAAGTAGAAAGAACATTTATTCATATGAACATATATATACATCAAAACCCATATTTACAAGAATTTACATATTTAACAAAAGTAAACAAAAGATATCCTATGGAAGCTTGAGGAATTTTCCCAAATAATTCCTCTTGTTTCAAATCCGCTCTGGTGGATGAGAAGGCCCTGCAATATTTGGATCTATATTATAAACTTGTTTATCTGGATTTCCTAAATATAAGCTAAGGTCATTCGTAGGTTCCCTTGGGGTATATATAGGATCAGGAGGTTGGAGTGAAAATACAAAGTCCAAAGGAGTTAAAGTGGGTGCAGGAGCAGGTATTATGGTTGAGTCGGATGAAATGACAATAGGTTCCATTGGAGGAGGAGGAGCAAGAATATCCACACGGGATTGTTGATCTGGTAGGTTTTCAGCAGCTTGTTGTCTTTTAATGCAACCCGTCTTCACTTGGCATTCTTTTTCTATATGCCCAACTTCTCCACAAAATAAACATTCTTCCAATTCCAGTGGGCAAGGTTGTGATAAATGGGTCTGTAAACACCTATGACATTTTTCTAAGTTTTCTTTTTCTTTTGTGAGACTTAGAACTTGATTTTCTAAATTATCCATCAGCCGTTTTTGTACTGTCTGTGATTCTTCTAGCTTTTGAACATCCTTGACAAGTTCTTTAATGATATTGACCAGATCTTGAGGAGTCATCTATAAGAAGAATAATGATTTAACAATAATAATAAAATAAAAATCTAAAGTACATACTTACAGTGTAATGTATGAACAAGGTGGATCTCGAACCAGATTTCCCGAAACTCTGCTCTGATACCAACTGTAACGCCCCGGGGTTTTAAAACCTTTAAAAATGCAGATTTTTTTTTTTTTTTTTTAAACAGCGGAAATAATTTTTGATTTTCGGTTTCCTAAACCTCAGGCACGTCACATTCCAATTAACAACAAAAACAACAATAATTTATATCAACATTATATACATAGTCTTTTCACAAGGTTCAAAAATGAAAACATTTAGGATTAAATTTAAAATAAATCCTAAATTAATCTCAGGATCTTGGGAATCTGGATTCTTCGATGCCACACTTGTCCAACATCCATTGTAAGATTTCCTATTCCATATTTGAACCTGAAATCCCCATAAAACAGGGTTAGACTTATGATAGCCAAGTAAGTCATTAATCAAAACCATACAATTCAAATATTAAGCATGATTTCAATAATTTACAAATCAAAATGCATTTATTCAAGAACAATTATGCAAAATAAGGCAATTAAAAACAATTTAAAATAATGCATAATCTCAGATCAAATTCTGTGAAAGAAAGAGGTCATTGTTTCGATATTAACGCCCTCCTGGTACGGTGGAGAGTACTCCGATCTCAAACTAAGTATTCCGGGGGTATATTATTCTATTGTGGATTACCCGGATACCTGAGTGAAACGGGCTCCCAAGTGAGCGGTCAACGATCGGGAAGATTCTCAGCAATGGCGAGCAAACAAGGAGAGTTGGATGCATCCACTAGCATGCGGCAGCCTTGAGACCCGTTGTCTCGACCTCCTCAACCCGAGTGACAGGAGGTCCAGGGAATCTATCGCTCCCAACAATTATCATCTTCACAATGTCACTCCTGGTTGTACCACTACCCCTTCCAGGGTAGGCTAAACCTAGATGGGCTTGAAGGATTCTTTTATAGGACTTTTCATCTTTTAAAAAAAACTAGGCTCAATAGCCAAATCATTCCTTTCAAATAAACACGGTTCATATGTATCCAGCCCATCCAGAATTTTGCTCTATCATAACGAGCATTCGCCTGTGAAGGCGAGAATTAAGTTTGTGTAGACATGACTCATGCAGCAATAAAATCTTTCAAAAATCAACATGCTATACAAAATTCTTCTATTTATCAATATCATCAATGTCTTAACCATAGTATTCGATTTAAAATCATAAGATTTGAAATTGAAATATGCAGATATTGAAATATGCATTTGATCATAAATCAAATTTAGATAATCATGCATGAATCAAAAACATGAATCAAAAGCATGTCTAATATAAAATTATAAGATTTTGATAGAATAACTTACTTGGATTTCGATAGGATAAAGCGCTCGTGCTTTGATTTAATCTGATAGAATTCATTATATTAGTTAATATTTTTATATCAAATTTTGAGTAGTATTTGCCCTATGATTTAAAGAAGTATCTTTTGAAGAAATTATTAAAAATCAAAAAAAAATTATTTGTAATTGACTTTAAAACTTTTATAAGAATTTTCACAGAGTTTCCTCTGTAATAACTCAAATATTCGAAAAAAGGTTTGAACTTGAATTCGAGTTGTAAGAATTCGAACATGACTTTGCGTCACAAATATTTTTATAAAGGTTTTTCAAAAAATTTGATTTAAATATTTAAAAGGATTTTTGAAAAATTTTAACAAAATTTCTTTTATAAAAATCAATTTTTTTCTGAAATAATTATAAAAATTTTGATATATCTTCTACTAAAAATTTCTAAATTATCTGAAAAGCTTTTGCCAAAATTCTGATTAAAATAATTAATCTTTAGAAATTATTTAAAAATTTGGTCAGAATTACTGCTATACTAATTCTACTTTTTTCAAAAATCTTTAAATCATTTTGACAGAACTCCTACTATAAAAACTTAATTTTTCAAAAGTCTTTTATAAAATTTTGCCAGAACTACTGCTAAAGTAGTTTGGAATACTTAAAAATATTTAGAAAAATTTGAACAGAACTTCCCTTGCGTAGAGGCTGGGTTGGATTAAATTTTGACAAAATTGTCAAAATTTAAATCCACACAAAGTAGAATTGGGGTTTAGAAGGAGAATTTGAATTCAGAAGATGGTTCTTGAATACTAACCTTGTTTAGTTGATTTGAGCAGCGCTTCCGCTATCCAAATCTGACTTTTCTGCTAAGTTTAGCAGAACTCCTGCAGGTAGTGCTTCTGAGGCTGTTTCTGATCTGACGGAGCTTCTTGCAGAAGAACGGACTTTGCTAAAAGAAAGAGGAAAAGGGCTAGAAGAGGTTTCTCAGAAAAAATTTGAGATTCTACGGAGGTTTTGGTTTAAAAGTTAGAGAGAGAAAATCAAAGGTAGAGAGAGAAAGTAGGAGAGAGAGAGCTTAGAGAGAGAAGGGAGGGTTTTGAACTTGAGTAGAGAGAGAGGGGGTGAGGGGTATTTATAGGAGAGAGAAGGGAGGTCGCCCCCCCCTTGTGGGGCCCACTTTGGTGACATTTGTCACCAAAGTAATTAAAAAATTAATTTTTGAATGACACTTGTCATTCTTCTGACAAGTGTCAAAGAGAGAGAGAGGCTTAGTGTCACCTCCTCACTGAGGAGTGACACTTGTCCTCCCATGGTTTTGGAAAACCATGGCCTGTCCATGGTTTTGGGCCAGTGGTTTTTCTAAAACCATGGTCTGAGATTAAAATATTATAAATTAATATATTTTATTCAATTTGCTACTTTTTAATACCCAAGTTAACCTTGGCTCAATTCCATCTTTCAGAAATGCCATAGGAGATTTAGAATTACTTGAATGTCCTTCTGTAGTTCAATAAATTACATAGCCTGCCATTGAAAATGGTAAATTACCATTTTCGTCCCTGACAATTTTATTAATTCCCTGAAAATATCCTAAAAGAAAGATTACTATTTTGACCTTATATAGTTGGGTATTTTACCGAAAAATGCCACTGAATTGGCAAATTACTAAGCTACCCTTTGACAATTTGATTAATGACTAGAATGTCCCTGAATTCTGATTTTTGAACAAGCCTCAACAAAATTTTATCAGGATTTTAAATATATATTCAGATCTTTACTTTGAACAATACTAACCATAAAATACTATAATTCACATTCAGAATAAATAAAAATTAAAACTTGAATTTTCTTCAGAATTTATAAATCATTAAAAATTTTGGGTATTACATTTAGAATTTGAATCTTGAATATACAAATGAATTTCTAAGTCAAAATGGACTTGAATTTGGAGCTTGAATTCGAAATTTAGAAAATGAATTAAGAATCTCAAAGTTAAATTGAACTTTAAGTTTGATTGGAGTTTTGAATATAAAATGAATTGGAATTTCAAAGTCAAATTGAACTTTGAAATCTGATTTGAATTTGAATATAAAAATGACTTTGAAATCTCAAAGTTAAATTGAACTTTGAGATTGAAAAATAAAATAGAATTTGAAAAATGAAAGGATGAATCAGATTTGATAAGGATTGAAGATAGATTGAGGAAGATATTTACATCACTTGGAGTTTTGAAAAAGGAATTTTGAAAATATGATGCAGTTTTATCCTAAGTGATGAATGAATTTAAAGAATTTGGAAATTGGATTTTGAAAATCATATTTCATTCTTCACATGAATTGAAATAAGATTGAAAATATAATACATCCTTGACTATGGTCATTGAATGTATTATATAATGATCTATATTTAAATTCAGGTGAAGAATGAAACATATTTTTGTGCTTTTATAGAGTTTAAAATGAAATTAACTCTCAATATACCCTGACTATGGCCATTGGTATACATTTTGAGCTAATTTTAAGTTAAATTCTAATAAAAGAAAGAAATATTTGAAAAATATGATGATTTTTGAAAAGAGGATCCAGTGTAGATCCAATGTTATTTCATAAAAGATGAAAGTCCTAAGTCTTGTTTACATCCTCACTATGGCCATTGATGTAAATCATCAACTTAGGATCTAATCACCTCTTATGGAATGGTGCACGTGCCATTCGTGTTCCCATTTGTGAGATTTTTAGAAAATAAAGGTAAAAAGCATGAAAATAAGCAATTCATGATATTTACAATGCTCATTTATTCTATCTAAGGCAAAAAAATGTAAAATTTCTCATGATCATCTAACTATTACAAGTTAGAATTCGAATGGAAATTATAACTTTCTAGGCTAAGAAGGAAAATGACCCTTTTCATATATTTCCTGCAGAAACATGAAAGCAAAGAAAGTAATGGAAAATGTTACATCAAAAGACTGTATACAAATACACAAAGGGGAGGCCTTATATGAAGAAAGTATATACATACCTATTGCTCATAAAAAAGATGCTCATATGACATATTTTACACGAGAGTGAAATGAGACACCATCGTGCCTTATGATCCAGTCATTATGAGACTCGAAGAAGAATATTTAACCATACTGCAGCCAGAGATGTAACCATAACTGTTAGTGAGGTGTGATTCTTGTGAAGGTGGCAGCAACAATATACGAGCCGTGTTAAGTGCAGGTGGTAACAGGTAAAAGGTGTATGGATGATGAAGGTGGGAGCAATGACATAGAAACGCAGGCTGTATTGAATATGATTCCCTTTATACAGGAAATACTATGGCTACTGACATAAGTTAAAAGGAGTAAAAAAAAAGTTATAAAGGCTATGCAAATATGACTAGAAAGGGGCAGAACAACTTATTTTTCCTATTTTGACTGCAAATCATTTCATTTACATAAAATTCATGCTATGGGAATCTTTCACTTTCCTCTTCTGTCTTGTTTCTCTCTTCTTGATGGCTTGGAGGCAAATAGTTGAAATAGCATCTTAACAATACATCTTGTTTCCCCGGCTTAATCCTTTTCTTTTATACATAGAATCGAATGTTCATTCTATGCTCTGCCTCATTAATTTCTTCCTGGATTTGATGCTGAAGAGACTCATTATGAAGAAATTGATGAGTCTTCAAGACTAATCCAGGGAAACCAGCAACCACTGTGCATGAAAGAATATGGTAGTCTGCCTGATTTTAGAGTTGCATCAGTTTCTGACTATCATCCTGAAAGGTAAACTCATTTCTGGTTGCGATTCCAATTAAACCATTTGAATATACCCTTTTCATAGCCCACAGAATGAGTTAATTTATTTCAAGGGCCAATTCAATGTATCAAAAATAAAACACAAGCCTCCTTAAATAAATCATTACCTTGTCACTTTTCAGATTGAAGCCTCCTGTTATCCCATCTGACTTTGAACCTCATCAACAGTTTCCTTGTCCTTTGGAGATTGAAATGTGCTCGACAGAGCCTCATCCTTCTGAGGTACCTCCTCTAGAAGACAGTGATTTACGCATTATGATTGAAGGGCTGGCTAAATTTGTTGCACGGTGTGGAAAAGCATTTGAAGATATATTGGGAAAGATAATCTTGCAAAAGATGGAATATATAAAAGAAAGAAAAAAAAAAGGTTTATCCCATGCATATAATACTAACAACATTTGCGATTTCCTAAACCATGAAGATAGCCCATAGTGGATCCTGTAAAACGCAGTTGTTGAATAAAGAGATGAATGCACTGACGCTAGGCTAAAAAAAATTTTGAACCAACATATTTAAATGTTACAGCTGAACCAACTAACTGCTCCAAATTTGCCAAAAGAAATATCGTAAGGCAAAATATAATTTAAGATTTTTACAGCATTTATGATATCAGCAATAAAGAAAAGAGTGGAGATGATGATGCAGGGAATATATTTCAAAAGGAAGAAAGAAAGAAATGACAGGATGCTGAGTGACAAGTAGGTAGTTAGAGTGATGGAAGTTTTTAAGGTATATGAGAGCATGAGTGCAAAAAAAAAAAAAAAAGGTGAATGAAGTATCCAACTGGTCAGCTTAACAGATATTATCAACTGTTATTGCTATCATTGTAACAGCAATAGTGATTGTCACGGTTGTTATAGAGACTTTGTTGTAGCCATTAACTCAACGATAGCTTTTATTCAAGGGTGACCCAACAACAACTGTTGTTGTAGGAGTGGCTGCCACAGATAATTAGCATTTGAAATTTCAAAAAGGGGTTTCTCCTTCAGCAAATACCCCTACCAAGTACATTGGATGAACTCAATGCATGGTATCTAGGTATTTCTAATCAATAAAAACAAAACCTGATATATTGATCCTATCAAGCTCTTCATAATCATCATCTTCAAGATGTATGCCACCAACGCTCCCAATATTTTGTTAGCTTTATATGTATCGGCACCTCCATGCCAACTGTTGATATTCAGCTCATGAGGCACAGCCACATGGCTGACATCTTCAGCACTTAGCATTTGAATTCCTCCTGTTAAGAGATTGACGTCCAATCTGATGAAATATAGAAATAAAGCTTGTTGATATAGCAGATTTAGACTAGATGATGAAACATGGAGAGTGACTAGTGTCCACAAACGTTACAGCATGATGTATAAAGGAATTTTGAACTAAAGCAACATAGGAAATAGATAAAAAAAAATAATAATTAATCAAGATGAAAAGTGATGGAGTGATCGGGCAAAAACTGAGGTGCATGAATGTGCAAACCTAATATGAAGCATAGTGAAAGATATTTGAATGTTAGAACGTTATTTGAAATAAATCGAATACTTACCTTCAGATTAGCTTTACCTGTTGCAGAGCAATCTGAAATTCAAGGTATAATCCAAGAGCAATGTGTTTGAAGCTATGTCCGCAGATGATGTTTCTATTATGGCTCATCTCCAATTTATTTACCAAGACCCTTCCAGCGTGAGGGATTTACAAACCCCCCTTTGGGGCAATCCATCGGTCAATGATTCAACGCAAGGGCTGATTGGGTTAGATTTTGGGTGAATCGATGCATGATAAAACAGTATGCATCGTTATGTACACAATGTAACATGGAACCAAAAATCCCAAAAAAACTGACGAATAATCAAAATGGGAATTCACAATCCCAGATGGTGTCGATTTATAGCAACATGATATTGAATGTAACACAGACGCTGGAATGAGAATGAATAAAGAAAATGTGCATAAAAGTAAAAAATAAAAAAAAAATATCAGAATCAGAGATTCTTTTGCTGTTGCACAGGAGAAGATCGAGGTTGCTATAAGCAACCCATCACTCATCCTTGGTGTGCTGATGGAGAGGAAACAGAAAAAAAAAAAAAACAGTGAAAGTAGTAAAGCAAATGCAGACATTAAACTGAAATCTAAATGGATCGACGATGCCATTGCGAGGCATCGTCGATCATTAACATATAGGAAAAAGGTTCAACCCGAGATTTAAGATCTATAGAAATAAATATTAGAAAAATGCGGATTTAGGAATGGTATAGAGAAATTGAAAACAGGAGGAATCTGATTCTGAATATACGTTAAACTTCAAAGAGATCTACAAAAGAAGAATAAGAAAGAAGGGATTCCTTACCTTAGTTTCGCAGAAACTCTAGAAGAGGAAAGAGGAGAGCCGATTGTGTGAAGAGCAGGGAAAAGGGAAGGTGAAGAAGATGTGTCCCGTAAAAAAAAAGAAGACCAGGAGGAGGAAAATGAAGATGAACGTGGTGAGGCAAAAGACGGATCGTTCATGAAGAAATAGATGGCAGGGTGAAGGCGGATCCTTGCTCCCTCTGCGTGATCCTCTTTTTAAGAGTGAAGAAGAGCCTTCGAGAGAGGATTTGTTGGAGATGGATGGAGATCCAGCGGGAGAGGAGGCGATGGAGGGCGCACGGGAGGATGGCCGTTGCCATTTTCTCTAATTTGCAAAGAGGGGGCTCCTTTTCAGAACTTCTCTTAAAAAATGGTTTAAAAGGAGGTTTTTGGCAAAAATTCCATTTTCAAGTTTTAAAAACTATTTGCTTTTCCTCAATTTTTGATTTTCATATTGCTTTTCCATTTTTTTGTATTTTTGTAGTAGAAAACTAAGGTTTTAAAAGAAAACAAAGTTTTAAACACTAATTTTTTGTATTTTCTGAGAAATATTTACAAAAGTATTTTTTTGAGAATTTCCAACCATTTCGGGGAAATTTCTTCAGAAGAATGGGTTTGGACCCAGGTTTTGAGAAAATGTTCGAGTTTTGACACTTGAATCGAGAAATACAATGTGATGGATCCAAACGGATGTCAAATGGACTATCCGAGCTATTTAAGGGCTATTTTTGGTATTTTCTTATAATTTTAATTTAAAATTTAAACAAGGAGATTCAGACTTGGATCTGGACAATGGATCCAGATCCAAAATCAATTTAAACATACGAAATGAATTTAATTTCAATAAAACTAGAGGAATGAACTGAAATTTAGATTTGAAATGACCCATTTGCTCAGAAAATGATATTAGGGGCAAAAAGAGAATATTTAAAAGATTTTGAAAAATTTGGGGTGTTCACAGATGCCCCTCTTTGCTACTAAGCCGGTTGAAAGCCGAGCTTAGTGGCAAAGATAACACTCCAAATTTTGAAAATGCCCCAGTCAGCAGATCTGAACTGGGTGTGGAAGAATTTGATTTAAAAGACATGGTTTTTCAGATTTAAAATTTTATCCTTGAATGGCTTTTGGAAGACGAAATCCTCGAAAGTGATATGACTGAGTAGAAAAATGAGGAAATCGTGATGGGACTTTGGGTAATGATCCCGAAATGATGAAAGATAGGAAATTTAGATCAAGTCTCGTGGGTGAGACTAGATCAGCCTTGTGGAATGACTCAGGTTTTAGCCCTTGACCTGGATGGGACGAAGATATATCAAGATAACCTGAATGGGGAAAGGAATATATGAGGACCTTGATGGGACATTTATGAGAAAACGCCTCATGAGATGAAGCTCAAGTAGGATTTTATTCCGGATGGATATACAAAGCATGAATTCCTCGATGGGAAGAACCATGATGGGACTGGAGGAAAAAAAAATACCTCGTCGAAACGAGACTCAGGTTTAACCCAAACCTGAAAAAGAAAGATACCTCGAGGTACGAGGTTCAGGCTTAACCCTTATCCTGAAGGGGGCGACCATACGGAATCCTCGAGTGAAGAGACTATGATGGGACCTTCGGAGTTTGGACGAACAAATCTGAAAGGGGGTTTGCGAAAGGAGGAAGGAAATGGGGTTCCCTAAAGCTTTGAAAAAGGGATGAACTTGGACGTCTCATTGCTGAGACTGAAACCAACTTTTGAATTTAATGACCTCTCGCAGGAAGTACAGGTTTTGACCCTTAACCTGAGTGGGAACAACCATACGGATCTTCTAAACCGTGATGGGACAGGAGAAATACTACAGCTGAATGGGGTAACTCTTCCGGAAATGTGAGAAATAGTAAGGAGATGTGAGACAAAATGAAGGATGAATAAGGTAACAGGAGGCGAATCTTTCGATGGGGTAAAAGATGAATAAGGCGAACCTCTTATCAAGGAGACGAATCTCTTGACAAGGGAAAAGATGGAACAAGACAAATCCTTTGGACAGGAGAAGGTGAGAGCAAAAATATGAAGATGGCGATGAAGATGACAATCCTTTTAGCAAGGAGAAGGTAAAATATGAAGATATGAAGATGGAAATAGTAAGGAGAAGGCGAAATGTGAAATATGAAGAAGGCAATCCTTTTAGCAAGGAGAAGGCAAGATGTGAAATATGAAGAAGGCAATCATTTTGGTAAGGAGAAGCCAAAATGTAAGATATGAAGAAGGCAATCCTTTTGGTAGGGAGAAGGCAAAATGTAAGATATGAAGAAGGCAATCCTTTTAACAAGTAGCAGGCAAGTCTCTCGACAAAGCGAAAGATGAGGAAGGCAATCATTTAATCAAGGAGAAAGGCAAATCTTTTGACAACGCAAAAAGACAGGGAAGGCGATCCTTTTATCAAGGAGAAGGCGAATCTCTCGACAGAGCGAAAGACGGAGAAGGCAATCCTTTTATCAAGGAGAAGGCGAGTCCCTCGACAAAGCGAAAGACGAAGAAGGTAATCCTTTTATCAAGGAGAAGGCGAGTCCCTCGACAAAGCGAAAGACGAAGACGGCAATCCTTTTATCAAGGAGAAGGCAAGTCTCTCGACAAAGCTAAAGACGGGGAAGGTGATCCTTTCATCAAGGAGAAGGCAAGTCTCTCGACGGAGCGAAAGACGGAGAAGGCAATCCTTTTATCAAGGAGAAGGCAAGTCTCTCAACAGAGCGAAAGACGAAGAAGGCAATCCTTTTATCAAGGAGAAGGCAAGTCTTTCGACAAAGCGAAAGACGGAGAAGGCGATCCTTTTATCAAGGAGAAGGTGAGTCTCTCAACAGAGCAAAAGACGAAGAAGGCAATCCGTTTATTAAGGAGAAGGCAAGTCTTTCGACAAAGCGAAAGACGGAGAAGGCGATCCTTTTATCAAGGAGAAGGCGAGTATCTCGACAAAGCGAAAGACAAAGAAGGGAATTCCTTTCATCAAGGAGAAGGCAAGTCTCTCGACAAAGCGAAAGACGGGGAATGTAAACAACTCTAGGTGGTATCAAAAATGGATATCAAATATTTATTTCATTCTTAGAATATCTAGAAAATTTTGCCAATAGGATAAATTTATAGTCGACTTCAACGCTTAAAAATGTGCATGTATGTGCGAAAGATATTCCCTCTTTTACCTAGAGTATTTCCTCCAACGAGGTTAACTCTTTGGTTTTAAGAGTCAAATTCAAAATTTTAGCGCTGATGACTTTCTTCAAGGAAGCTATCCATTTCCCTGATATGAGAAGAGAAGAAATATTCTCAATTTCATAAAAGCAAATAGTAAAAAGATATTGATAAAAGAATTTCGCATGAGAAAAGACGACTTCTGGCAATTTCGGCAGTTTGATATCTAAATGTTTTCCCATGATGATCTTTTTGCACTCTTTTTTTTTTTTTTTTGAGTCATTGAACTTTTTCGGGCTTTTTACATCATCTTTCATTTTGGAGATGTCCTGACTTTTCTCTCTTTTTCAGGGGAGGGTACGTCACAAACTCCTTCATCTTGGAGATGTTCCGATCCTTCATTTTCTCAGGGATTATATATGATGGTATTGGCTCAAAGGTCTTTGGATGATAGTAGAAATCAAATATCATTTAGGGTTTGTCGGTAGGTCCATCACACTCGCCTTCATCTCGACGGTGATCTGAACTTTCCCTGGAAGGATCTTTCACAAACTCCTTCATCTCGGTAGATGATCCAAATCTTCTTTGGCCCCGGGGGTCTACTCGCTTAATTCGCCTTCATCTTGACGACAATTGAGAGATCCCTTTTGCAGATATTTGATTGCAACTTTAGAATGAAAAGATATGGATTAAGTGGGTTCGTTTATAGCTCAGGATATTTCCACTGTCTAATTGCCAGAAAGTCATTTTAAAACATGCGTCATAACTATGATCAATATCAATTCGCTTCTGGCTTTTCAATGTCATCGAATATTTTTTTCGCCAATCATACCGAGGATATTTCTTTCATCCTTTTGGTTGATCAAACAGGGAAAAGATTTGAATTTTAGCTTTTTTTTCGCAAAGAGTTTCACCTTTTAAAAAAAAATACTAGAGGTAACCTGAGGTAATTCTTTTGTGCAGTAAGATTTATTTGGAATCAACAAATATTTTTAGAAAATTGGCAAAGTTTTCATGACTTCTATGTGAAATATTTACTCAATATAGATTTTGATGCGACCTTTAGTTGCAATTTATGATTTGGGACATTTTATTTAACGACCAGCGAAGTAGCTGGGACATTTCATTTAGTGATCAGCGAAGTAACTGAGACATTTCATTTAGCGACCAGCGAAGTAGCTGGGACATTTCATTTAGCGACCAGCGAAGTAGCTGGGACATTTCATTTAGCGACCAACGAAGTAGCTGGGACATTTCATTTAGCGACCAGCGAAGGAGCTGGGACATTTTATTTAGCGACCAACGAAGTAGTTGGGACATTTCATTTAACGACCAGCGAAGTAGCTGGGACATTTTATTTAGCGACCAACGAAGTAGTTGGGACATTTTATTTAGCGACCAGCGAAGTAGCTGGGACATTTTATTTAGCGACCAACGAAGTAGTTGGGACATTTTATTTAACGACCAGCGAAGTAGCTGGGACATTTCATTTAACGACCAGCGAAGTAGCTGGGACATTTCATTTAGCGACCAGCGAAGTAGCTGGGACATTTTATTTAGCGACCATCGAAGTAGCTGGGACATTTTATTTAGCGACCAACGAAGTAGTTGGGACATTTTATTTAATGACCAGCGAAGTAGCTGGGATATTTTATTTAGCGACCAACGAAGTAGCTGGGACATTTCATTTAGCGACCAACGAAGTAGCTGGGACATTTCATTTAGCGACCAACAATGTAGCTGGGACATTTCATTTAGCGACCAGCGAAGTAGCTGGGACATTTCATTTAATCATTTAACGACCAATGAAGTAGCTGGGACATTTCATTTAACGACCTGATTTTAAGATTGAGACTTTTGAAAGGCAACCAGTACGAGGACTGAGTTTTGTGACTCAACTTGATCTTTAGATTTTGAAAATTTAGCAAAGATAACTAGGTTTTTCAACTGAGAGTCGGGGAGGAGATCGGCCTATTTAATATATTTAGAGATCGAAGCAAGAAGAATGGCCGGGGTTTCAGGATTATCCCTTATCTTGAAGGAAAAATAGAATAGACATTTTTGAAGAGAATTTAGAAAAAGAATGATTCAGGTTTATCCCTTAACCTGAAAGGGAAATGGAATAGACATTTTGATGAGAATTTAGGAAAAGAATGATTCAGGGTTATCCCTTAACCTGAAGGGGAAATGAAATATACATTTGATGAAGAATTTAGGAAAAGAATGATTCAGGTTTATCCCTTAACCTGAAGGGAAAATGGAAGATTTTGCGATGAGATAACTTGAAACTTGAATTTAGAAGGGATATGACAAGATTTAGAATTTATGATCTATGATTTAGATGAACCAGGTATGTGACGGGGAATATAAAAAGAATAAACTTTGAGAAGACAAAAGGATATAGAATTTTGAAAAAAATGTAGAACATTTGAGGAAATTGATTTACTTTTGTAAAAAGAATTCTCACAGGTAGCATGGTTGCCCCTATGAGTGATCTCAGGATTATCCCTTATCCTGAATGGGAAAAAGAATAGAATTTAAGAAGGTGAAGAGAAATTGATATAAATTTATAAAATCAATAAAGGTTGACAAAACTTGTATTTACAAAAGAATTCTTCTAGGTAGCATTATTGCTCCTACGAGGGGTTTCAGGATTATCCCTTATCCTGAATGGGAAAAAGAATAGAATTTAAGAAGGTGAAGAGAAATTGATATAAATTTAGAAAAATCAATAAAGGTTAACAAAACTTGTATTTACAAAAGAATTCTCGTAGGTAGCATTATTGCTCCTACGAGGGGTTTCAGGATTTTCCCTTATCCTGAATGGGGAAAAGAATAGAATTTAAAGAGATTTAATAAAGGGAGATTGATATAAATCTAGAAAATCAATAAAGATTGGCAAAACTTGTATTTACAAAAGAATCCTCATAGGTAGCGTTATTGCTCCTACGAGGGGTCTCAGGATTTTCCCTTATCCTGAATGGGAACACCTCGGACAACGAGGGTCAGGTTTATCCCTTAACCTGAAAGGGTAAAATAAGAATAAAGGAAATACCTCATGGGAAAGAGGCATCAGGTTTATCCCTTAACCTGAAAGGGTGTGGAATAGAATTTTTAATAGAATTGAGGAAATATTGCTAAACTTGATAAAATTTGATAAAATTGATGTAAACTTGATAAAAATATGAATAAAATGAATGAAACATATAAAGACATCAAAAATTGACTGAAGATTTATAAGATTTGAAGAAAAGGAGTTTTTCTGATCCTGCCTGCATATGGAATCTTTGGAAGGAAAAGATTTATTTAAAAGATAGGTGAAAAATCATTTTTGGAAAGAAAATCCACTGCTAGAAGAATGATCAGTGCGAGATCTGATCTTTTAAGAAAGGGAATCATCATGAGAGATCATCATGAGGTTTGATTTCAAAAAATAGTGGTTTAAAAATCAATTTTTGAAAAAGAAAACAAGCATGAGGTGATGATTTTGAAGACAAATGGTTTTCAAAACCTAATTTGAAAAAGGAAAATCAACATGTTAGTTTATTTAAAAAGGGATTTAGATCAAAATATTTAAATTTTTGAAGAATTTTGCAGAAATTTTTTGATTTTGAAAATCCTCATAGGCAATATCATTTCTCTCATGATGGAGGAAAACAAATTTTGAAAAATAGATGACAAGGATTTAAAAATTTTGAAAAATAGCAGGCAGGATCAAAAAGATTTTGAAGAAATCAGAAAGAAAAAGGTAATACACCTGGGGTTTTAAAAGAGAAAATTTTGAATAATATATACCCAGGGTTTCGGAAAATATAAGAAAGATATATAAAGTATCATACAATCACAGATATACAAGCAAGGATGCACAAACAGCACTCCCTAAAGCTGACTCTATATGCAATATTTAAAATGGCTGATAGGACCTTAATCCTAACTCTAAGATTTATATCATCTGGTTCCAATCAAGGTATGCCGATATACTCAAGCCGAAGCTCGAAGTACGTGGCATATAAGATATCTCTCCGGTTTTAAGGTAAAGGTTTCCCAACATCCTTGAGCACCTACCGATATACCTCGGACTATGGCCCTTAGGTACGTGGTAGGGGGGCGCGAACCCAAATAAGTGGTCCAGTTGTGAGGCTCTCTCCCGAACTATGGTTCAGTGAGACAGCCCAGCAACGTGAAGACCGGGACAATATAGGTAGGGATGTTTTCAAAATATGAACAACATGCAATAAAATCAGAAGGCTCTAATGCAAGTCCTAAAGAGATAGATTTAAATAAAGAGAAGCATACACTTGCATACATTGTTTGCATTCAATCCCTAAAATTGAGGAGAGTTGTATTTAAGACCTAAGTCTAATGTGAACATGAAGTAATCTCCTCAATATAGTCCTACCAAACCATACTTAGATCCTATATGCAATGATGTCAGCTTAGGACAGAGTCTAGGCTCCTCAGGTTTGCATGGAAAATGTAGCTGACATATGTTAAAATAAAGACTTAGATTATATAAAAGCAAAGCAAAGGCATAGATTCAACCCGACAAAGACGAGTCCCATCACGGTCGCCAAAACTGTGATCATCGCAAAATTTTTCCTCTCTTATGCATTTCTCTTTCTTCCTTCGCTTTCCCTTTTCTTACCTCTATTTTCCTCCTTTTTGAAGGGAGAAAAATAAAAGAAAGAAAAGAAAGAGAGAGAGAAGGGGAACTTTTTTTTGCGCGGTCTCACTTGACCTTGATTTGAAAATATTTAGAAAATAACTCGCCTCCATTTTTTTAAAATATTGCGGGAAAATGGGAGAGACGGGATTCGCTCGTCGGTACGAGGTTCAACCGTTCCTGGCGCATTTACCAGGGGTAATCGAACCAAGGATCGAATCTATGCCTTTTGCTTTGCCTAAATATAATCTAAGAATTTATCCTAAAAGATCTAAATGCACAAAGAATCATGCTTGTGCAATGCAAGAATGTATGCTCATTTTGAAAGATATTTTGAAAATTTCCAAGTATTCTGCGATGAATTTGATAAGGGGAGTGAAGAAATGATTGAATCTAACTTTATAACTTGAGATAGATCAGAGAAGTTCTAAGTCTTTGGAAGAATAAATCTTGACTTTTGGAAAGAGAATGATTTGAAGTTTTGAAATGAAAGGAAATGAAGTTTCAAAGTCGGAAATGGACTTTGAATTTTAAACTTGAATTTAGGAAAAGAAATGAATACTTGAGATGGAATTGAATTTATATTTTGAAGTTTGAAATTGGAATGGACTGAGAAAATCAAATGGTATTTAAAAATAGAAATGGATTTAGGAAGTTCAGATGAGATCTGAAAATGGAATTGGATTTGAAATCTAGAATTGAGAGTGGAATTGGATCTCAAAATGGATTTAAGATCTGAAATCTGAGATCCGATGTAGAATTGGATTCTGGATCCTAAAATGGATTTGGATATGAAGTCTGAGATCCAAAGTACGATTGGATTCTGGACCCTAAAATGGATTTGGATCTGAAGTCTGAGATCCAAGAGGGAAGTTGAGTTCTGGGTCCTAAAATGGAATTGGATCTGAAGTCTGAGATCCAAAGTAGAATTGGATTCTGGATCCTAAAGTGGAATTGGATCTGAAGTCTGAGATCCGATATGAATGTTGAATCCTGGATCCTAAAATATATTTGGAGTCTGTTAAATTCAGAAGATGAATCAAGAACTTCCAAGTTTGAATTGAACTTGAAAAATGAGATTTAGAATTTGAATCTTGAATATACAAATGAATTTCTAAGTCAAATTGGACTTGAATTTGGAGCTTGAATTCGAAATTTAGAAAATGAATCAAGAATCTCAAAGTTAAATTGAACTTTAAGTTTGATTGGAGTTTTGAATATAAAATGAATTGGAATTTCAAAGTCAAATTGAACTTTGAAATCTGATTTGAATTTGAATATAAAAATGACTTTGAAATCTCAAAGTTAAATTGAACTTTGAGATTGAAAAATAAAATAGAATTTTGAAAAATGAAAGGATGAATCAGATTTGATAAGGATTGAAGATAGATTGAGGAAGATATTTACATCACTTGGAGTTTTGAAAAAGGAATTTTGAAAATATGATGCAGTTTTATCCTAAGTGATGAATGAATTTAAAGAATTTGGAAATTGGATTTTGAAAATCATATTCCATTCTTCACATGAATTGAAATAAGATTGAAAATATAATACATCCTTGACTATGGTCATTGAATGTATTATATAATGATCTATATTTAAATTCAGGTGAAGAATGAAACATATTTTTGTGCTTTTATAGAGTTTAAAATGAAATTAACTCTCAATATACCCTGACTATGGCCATTGGTATACATTTTGAGCTAATTTTAAGTTAAATTCTAATAAAAGAAAGAAATATTTGAAAAATATGATGATTTTTGAAAAGAGGATCCAGTGTAGATCCAATGTTATTTCATAAAAGATGAAAGTCCTAAGTCTTGTTTACATCCTGACTATGGCCATTGATGTAAATCATCAACTTAGGATCTAATCACCTCTTATGGAATGGTGCACGTGCCATTCGTGTTCCCATTTGTGAGATTTTTAGAAAATAAAGGTAAAAAGCATGAAAATAAGCAATTCATGATATTTACAATGCTCATTTATTCTATCTAAGGCAAAAAAATGTAAAATTTCTCATGATCATCTAACTATTACAAGTTAGAATTCGAATGGAAATTATAACTTTCTAGGCTAAGAAGGAAAATGACCCTTTTCATATATTTCCTGCAGAAACATGAAAGCAAAGAAAGTAATGGAAAATGTTACATCAAAAGACTGTATACAAATACATAAAGGGGAGGCCTTATATGAAGAAAGTATATACATACCTATTGCTCATAAAAAAGATGCTCATATGACATATTTTACACGAGAGTGAAATGAGACACCATCGTGCCTTATGATCCAGTCATTATGAGACTCGAAGAAGAATATTAAACCATACTGCAGCCTGAGATGTAACCATAACTGTTAGTGAGGTGTGATTCTTGTGAAGGTGGCAGCAACAGTATACGAGCCGTGTTAAGTGCAGGTGGTAACAGGTAAAAGGTGTATGGATGATGAAGGTGGGAGCAATGACATAGAAACGCAGGCTGTATTGAATATGATCCCCTTTATACAGGAAATACTATGGCTACTGACATAAGTTAAAAGGAGTAAAAAAAAAAGTTATAAAGGCTATGCAAATATGACTAGAAAGGGGCAGAACAACTTATTTTTCCTATTTTGACTGCAAATCATTTCATTTACATAAAATTCATGCTATGGGAATCTTTCACTTTCTTCTTCTGTCTTGTTTCTCTCTTCTTGATGGCTTGGAGGCAAATAGTTGAAATAGCATCTTAACAATACATCTTGTTTCCCCGGCTTAATCCTTTTCTTTTATACATAGAATCGAATGTTCATTCTATGCTCTGCCTCATTAATTTCTTCCTGGATTTGATGCTGAAGAGACTCATTATGAAGAAATTGATGAGTCTTCAAGACTGATCCAGGGAAACCAGCAACCACTGTGCATGAAAGAATATGGTAGTCTGCCTGATTTTAGAGTTGCATCAGTTTCTGACTATCATCCTGAAAGGTAAACTCATTTCTGGTTGCGATTCCAATTAAACCATTTGAATATACCCTTTTCATAGCCCACAGAATGAGTTAATTTATTTCAAGGGCCAATTCAATGTATCAAAAATAAAACACAAGCCTCCTTAAATAAATCATTACCTTGTCACTTTTCAGATTGAAGCCTCCTGTTATCCCATCTGACTTTGAACCTCATCAACAGTTTCCTTGTCCTTTGGAGATTGAAATGTGCTCGACAGAGCCTCATCCTTCTGAGGTACCTCCTCTAGAAGACAGTGATTTACGCATTATGATTGAAGGGCTGGCTAAATTTGTTGCACGGTGTGGAAAAGCATTTGAAGATATATTGGGAAAGATAATCTTGCAAAAGATGGAATATATAAAAGAAAAAAAAAAAAAAGGTTTATCCCATGCATATAATACTAACAACATTTGCGATTTCCTAAACCATGAAGATAGCCCACAGTGGATCCTGTAAAACGCAGTTGTTGAATAAAGAGATGAATGCACTGACGCTAGGCTAAAAAAAATTTTGAACCAACATATTTAAATGTTACAGCTGAACCAACTAACTGCTCCAAATTTGCCAAAAGAAATATCGTAAGGCAAAATATAATTTAAGATTTTTACAGCATTTATGATATCAGCAATAAAGAAAAGAGTGGAGATGATGATGCAGGGAATATATTTCAAAAGGAAGAAAGAAAGAAATGACAGGATGCTGAGTGACAAGTAGGTAGTTAGAGTGATGGAAGTTTTTAAGGTATATGAGAGCATGAGTGCAAAAAAAAAAAAAAAGGTGAATGAAGTATCCAACTGGTCAGCTTAACAGATATTATCAACTGTTATTGCTATCATTGTAACAGCAATAGTGATTGTCACGGTTGTTATAGAGACTTTGTTGTAGCCATTAACTCAACGATAGCTTTTATTCAAGGGTGACCCAACAACAACTGTTGTTGTAGGAGTGGCTGCCACAGATAATTAGCATTTGAAATTTCAAAAAGGGGTTTCTCCTTCAGCAAATACCCCTACCAAGTACATTGGATGAACTCAATGCATGGTATCTAGGTATTTCTAATCAATAAAAACAAAACCTGATATATTGATCCTATCAAGCTCTTCATAATCATCATCTTCAAGATGTATGCCACCAACGCTCCCAATATTTTGTTAGCTTTATATGTATCGGCACCTCCAGGCCAACTGTTGATATTCAGCTCATGAGGCACAGCCACATGGCTGACATCTTCAACACTTAGCATTTGAATTCCTCCTGTTAAGAGATTGACGTCCAATCTGATGAAATGTAGAAATAAAGCTTGTTGATATAGCAGATTTAGACTGAATGATGAAACATGGAGAGTGACTAGTGTCCACAAACGTTACAGCATGATGTATAAAGGAATTTTGAACTAAAGCAACATAGGAAATAGATAAAAAAAAAATAATTAATCAAGATGAAAAGTGATGGAGTGATCGGGCAAAAACTGAGGTGCATGAATGTGCAAACCTAATATGAAGCATAGTGAAAGATATTTGAATGTAAGAACGTTATTTGAAATAAATCGAATACTTACCTTCAGATTAGCTTTACCTGTTGCAGAGCAATCTGAAATTCAAGGTATAATCCAAGAGCAATGTGTTTGAAGCTATGTCCATAGATGATGTTTCTATTATGGCTCATCTCCAATTTATTTACCAAGACCCTTCCAGCGTGAGGGATTTACAAACCCCCCTTTGGGGCAATCCATCGGTCAATGATTCAACGCAAGGGCTGATTGGGTTAGATTTTGGGTGAATCGATGCATGATAAAACAGTATGCATCGTTATGTACACAATGTAACATGGAACCAAAAATCCCAAAAAAACTTATGAATAATCAAAATGGGAATTCACAATCCCAGATGGTGTCGATTTATAGCAACATGATATTGAATGTAACACAGACGCTGGAATGAGAATGAAAGAAGAAAATGTGCATAAAAGTAAAAAATAAAAAAAAATATCAGAATCAGAGATTCTTTTGCTGTTGCACAGGAGAAGATCGAGGTTGCTATAAGCAACCCATCACTCATCCTTGGTGTGCTGATGGAGAGGAAACAGAAAAAAAAAAAAAAAAACAGTGAAAGTAGTAAAGCAAATGCGGACATTAAACTGAAATCTAAATGGATCGACGATGCCATTGCGAGGCATCGTCGATCATTAACATATAGGAAAAAGGTTCAACCCGAGATTTAAGATCTATAGAAATAAATATTAGAAAAATGCGGATTTAGGAATGGTATAGAGAAATTGAAAACAGGAGGAATCTGATTCTGAATATACGTTAAACTTCAAAGAGATCTACAAAAGAAGAATAAGAAAGAAGGGATTCCTTACCTTAGTTTCGCAAAAACTCTGGAAGAGGAAAGAGGAGAGCCGATTGTGTGAAGAGCAGGGAAAAGGGAAGGTGAAGAAGATGTGTCCCGTAAAAAAAAAGAAGACCAGGAGGAGGAAAATGAAGATGAATGTGGTGAGGCAGAAGACGGATCGTTCATGAAGAAATAGATGGCAGGGTGAAGGTGGATCCTTGCTCCCTCTGCGTGATCCTCTTTTTAAGATTGAAGAAGAGCATTTGAGAGAGGATTTGTTGGAGATGGAGGGAGATCCAGCAGGAGAGGAGGCGATGGAGGGCGCACGGGAGGATGGTCGTTGCCATTTTCTCTAATTTGCAAAGAGGGGGCTCCTTTTCAGAACTTTTCTTAAAAAATGGTTTAAAAGGAGGTTTTTGGCAAAAATTCCATTTTCAAGTTTTAAAAACTATTTGCTTTTCCTCAATTTTTGATTTTCATATTGCTTTTCCATTTTTTGTATTTTTGTAGTAGAAAACTAAGGTTTTAAAAGAAAACAAAGTTTTAAACACTAATTTTTTGTATTTTTCTGAGAAATATTTACAAAAGTATTTTTCTGAGAATTTCCAACCATTTCGGGGAAATTTCTTCAGAAGAATGGGTTTGGACCCAGGTTTTGAGAAAATGTTCGAGTTTTGACACTTGAATCGAGAAATACAATGTGATGGATCCAAACGGATGTCAAATGGAATATCCGAGCTATTTAAGGGCTATTTTTGGTATTTTCTTATAATTTTAATTTAAAATTTAAACAAGGAGATTCAGACTTGGATCTGGACAATAGATCCAGATCCAAAATCAATTTAAACATACGAAATGAATTTAATTTCAATAAAACTAGAGAAATGAACTGGAATTTAGATTTGAAATGACCCATTTGCTCAGAAAATGATATTAGGGGCAAAAAGGGAATATTTAAAAGATTTTGAAAAATTTGGGGTGTTCACAGTCGCCCAACTCTTTCGAAGATGGGGAAGCATGCAGACCCATCAACTTTCAGTTTCCATGGCAGCTTTAGCCTTTCTCTACCGAGCCTTAGCTCGTTTCGCCCTAGGAGAGACCATCTTGGTGGAAGGAAGTATGTATGCCTTGCAGTCTTGGTTCCTGCGACATGCATCGTCAAAAGCAAGTTCCTTCAGGTTCAACAGCAAGAAGCCAAAATCGGCCATTCAGTGTCGAGCTTTGATTGAGGGTCTGCATCAGGAGGAGATCATTTGGGATTACTTTGACAGGCGAGAATCAGTTCCTCGCTACACTTATGCTCGTAGCAAACGCTACAGATTGCTTGGTCCCTTCTTCTGCGTCGACTATCAGCCAGAGAGGTGTCTCAGACAGTTCTCACAGCGGCAGGTTTGTGTCAACACTCGCTTCCCGGTGGGCTATATGCCAGAATTCGATCTGCAGTCGGATCAGTGGTCTATGGCATACCATGTAACCAAATACACTTGGGATTCCTTTATTCCTTTGTCTGTATTTCCTGGACCCAATGTATCTGCTAAATATCAAGAGTGGTGGCAAATTGTCTGTTCACCCTCTCTTTGTCTTTGAATCCATTATCAATAAAATTCACTTTTGTTCTGATGAAAAGCATTTTTTGGGGCCAAATATTATTTTGAGCGTAGATAGCCGCGATGTTTGTGGCGACCTTATCCCCGGCAATGGGGATGTTCTTTTAAATATTCTCCTCGTTCTTCATCAAATATCTTTTATCATGGTTGATGACCTCGCCTAGGTAACAAGGCATATTTTTCAGTTGTCATGAGAATGATGACGCAATTGTCACAAATCTTGTGACGATCCAATCCCTGGTAATGGGATAGTCCTTTTAATTATCTACCAAGTCCTCCATTCTTTTCTCAAAATGTTGTTTTGGAAAAGTCTCTTCCTCACTCTAACCATTCCCCTTATTCTGCAGAAAGCATTGGCATTGTCAGAATGGTTCAGACAAGAACTGGAAAGGAAACAGTTCCTCAGCACAGTGACAGCGAGGTCGAAGCGATGGATTCACCCAAGTCAGCCAGAGGACAAAGTCAGTACAAGGGAGATGATATCGATCCCGCCATGTATGGTCTATTTCAGAAGATGATGGCAAGAATGATGTTACAACAAGCTGAGACCAGTCTGAAAAAGGTCGTTCCAAAAAGCAAACTGAAAAAGAAGGCTATGAAAAAGCAAGTCAAGATTATCAGGAAAACGGTCCAGCCTGACACCACTTATGAGGAATCAAAATCAGCAGAGGAGGAAGAGCAGTTTGTCTTCAGTCAGAATCCTCCACGGCAGTTCGTAAAGATCGCTGAAGAGCCCGAATATGTGAATAAGCCCAAAACTGGGATCTCAGGTGAAGATTCAATGCACGAGCAATTAAGGAAAATGACTCAAGCAATCAAAGATATCTAGGCCAAGAGCAAAGGCAAGCAAACCTATTCAAGCAAAGATTTCTATAACGGCCTAGACGGGGATGATAATCTGGAGAATCTTCCTCGAAAATTCCTCAAATTTGATGGAACGGGCAATGCAAAAGCTCATTTGGCCACGTTCTATGCGGAATGTGGTCGTTTCAGAAAAGATAATTGGGCCTTATTCACCTGCTTCTCTTGCAGTCTGGAAGGAGTAGCAGCCAGGTGGTATGCAGACCAGATCGACCCTATCAAACTACGAGAGTTTGATAAGGTAGTAAATCTTTTCATCGAGCGCTTCATGTTCAATATTGAGGCCTCACCAACTCTCAACCATCTGTACAATCTGAAACAAAATGAGAACGAAAGAGCAGGAGAGTTCATCCACAGGTGGAGGAGCACCTGTAACATAATGAAGGTTCCCATCCCAGAGGAGCATGCCTTGCAAATCATTCTTAATAACTTCTCTCAGCCTCTGAGGAATCTCATTTCCACGTCTCCTGCCAAATCATTCATCAAATTGATTGAGAGAGCCAAATGGCTCAAAACAGAGCTGGACAACGGCCTTTATGAAGGTTACCCCTTTGTCCGAGGTAACCCTGAGCAGAAAAAGAAGGCACACGTTGTGTATTCCACAGATTTTTCAGGCAACAACAACAGTTCTGGCAGCAAGAAGAACAAGAAGAACCGCAACAAGAATTCAGGAAACTCTGAAAGAACGAACTCTGCAGCTCAGAAGGGAAAGTTCGTCAAGCCGCAGCCTGTTCAGCAAGTGCCACAACCTGAAGTGAAGCAGCAACTAAAACCAAAGCACAATGGCTGGAGTTATGACAGAGAATTCACAGCTCTAGAGCAATCTCGGGAAGATGTCCTAGAATATATGTTATCAAAAGGGATGGTCAAACTCCCCAAAGTGGCAGATCCACCAGTTGCTATGGGCAAATGGACAAAAAAGTTTTGCAAATTCCATCGGACTGTGGGATATGATACAGAGCATTGTTTTGTCCTTAAAAACATCATCCAGGACTGTATCAACAAGAATCTATTGATCGAGGATGAGGACAAAGAGCAGCCTGAGATTTTGTCGAAGCCTTTCCCCAAGCATTCATCTTCCATCATTTCAGAGCAAGCATTTTTTCTTCAAAGCAGTATTCAACCATGTTCCATCCAGGACATCCAGGATTAGCATCAGGTCCTAGTCCTACGTCAAGCACAGTCTTCCACCAAGAGGGTGGATATCACTTCATTTATCAGCAACAAGAAACCAGTTGATGAGCCAACAAAGGTGACAGCAGAAGTCGCCAAACAGATTCCTAAGATTCTGAAGCGCTTTATCAAGGCAGCTTCAAAGAAGGGTGAAACTTCGGGATCGGTTCAGAAGCCTATCACGGCGTTGTCAAACATCTCCATCCTAGATTTAATTCATGCTTTTCCTGAGCACCAACAAGTACTAGATGATCTGCTATGAAAGATCAAGGTCAAGTCGAGCACAACTCCGCAGGATATGGCTCAGATAGTTAATCAAGCAATGACCAACACAACAATTACATTTTCAGATAAGGATTTGCTAAAGCCTCATACATTCCACAACAATGCTCTCTATATAGTGGTGAGGACCAGGGGCATGACTGTCCCACATGTGCTTGTTGATGGAGGCAGCAACCTCAACATCTGTCCGGAGATGACAGCTAGGGCCTTGGGCCTCAAAGAAGAAGAGTATACCCCAGATCCGATAACGATCTACGGTTTTGACAACCACGGGCAGACAGACAAGGGGAAGATTTTTCTTGAGATTTTCATCAACTATTCAGTGCATACCATTCTGTTTCATGTGGTGAATGTGCCACCCACGTATAGCCTTCTGTTGGGTCGCACTTGGATCCACAATGCCAACGTTGTTCCCTCTACTCTTCACCAATGCATAAATTGGTCAAAGGGAGGCATGATTACCACAATTTTCGGGGAAGATCCGAAAGAAAGACTCCCGCAACCCATGATTCCTCGTTCTACTTTCACTGCAGACATCCCAAGCATTCTGGAAGTCGATGAAACTAATTTGAGTGACAGTTTGGACATGCTAAAACTAAGAGAAATTCAACCATCAGAGAACGTCACAACAGTGGTCCAATGGCAGGGACCTCATTTCTACAAGATCGAAGGGTGCCTCAATTGCACTTCTCTCAAAGATCATCCTCTATTTCCTCAGTTCTCGAAAGCCAAGAAAGGGTTTGATCTTCTGATGAAGCATGGCTACCAGCCCTTCAGGGGCCTTGGTAAGAATGAGGATGGCATTCTGGAGCCAATCGTTCCCGCCCAACATATCACTGGTGCAGGTTTGGGTTTCACGGATCAGTCGTCAGGCGAAAGAACTACCTTCGTCAAGGGAGCATAATGAGGAGGACAATGCCAATGTTTTCTATTCTCTCTTTTCTTTTATCATCTTGTAGGGACAACTCAGTCCTAGTTTTTCTTTTCTTTCATCAAAACATCTATAAATATCAAGTTGCTCAATCAATGATATTCTGATCTTCTCTTCATATCTTGGCCTATATTGTTCTCTCTTTATATTTTGTCTACATTCTCTGTTTTTGTATAAAAGGCTATTTTTGAATTTCTTACCTTCTCTCAAAAATCTTCTTTGTAATTTACAGGATTGCCAAATCATGGCTCCTAAATTTCTCAAAAGGCTCGTTATCAATTCCATTTTTTCTCAAAGTAATTCCAAACCAGCCAGAATCTGCAAGGCAAAGGCAGGGGTGAGGGTCAGCAAGATGGTAGAACAGACTGAAGAATTGGCAGAGTTTGACTCAGCAATTCAAGAACTGCCAGTATCTAGAAGCAGAATGAGCCATCGCCATTGGTTCAGGATCTGATAGAGGATGTCAATATTGGTTCAGAAGATGATCCAAAAATCCTCAAGATTGGCTCCAGCTTAAATTCAGATAAGAAGGAAAGGCTCATCCATTTTCTCAAACAACATCAAGAAGTCTTCGCTTGGACTTATGAAGATATGCCAGGCTTAGACCCCAAGCTGGTCGAGCATCGTCTCGTGCTAAAGACAGACTACAAGCCATTCAAACAGTAACTCAGGAAAATGGATCCCCAAGTGGCACCACAAGTTAAAGAAGGACTTGAGGAGTTGTTAAAGGCAGGATTCATTCGAACTATCGACTATCCAGATTGGTTGGCAAACATTGTGGCAGTTCCCAAAAAGAATGGCAAAGTCCGAATCTGCATTGATTTCAAGGATCTGAACAAAGCTACCCCAAAAGATGATTATCCACTCCCCAACATCGATCTTCTGATCGATAGCACGGCTGGTCACGCCATGTTTTCCTTTATGGATGGATATTCAGGCTATAATAAAATCAAATTGGCCACTCGTGACCAATCAAAAACGTCTTTTACCATGCCTTGGGGCACATTTTGCTACACAATCATGCCGTTTGGGCTCAAGAACGTTGGGGCAACCTATCAAAGAGCAATGGCAATTATTTTTCATGACCAGATGCACAAGAACATGGATGCCTATGTGGATGACATCTTGGTCAAATCCAAAAAAGGAGAGGATCATCTCAATGCTCTCGGCCAAGTATTTGAAAGACTCATTCTGTACAAGCTGAGACTCAACCCGCAGAAGTGTGTCTTCGGAGTGGAATCAGGCAAACTGCTTGGCTTTATGATCAGCAAGAAAGGTATAGAGGTGGATCCAGCTAAGGCAAAAGCAATCATTGATATGCCGCCTCCAACCAATCTTAGAGAGCTGAGGAGCCTTCAAGGGCGCATCCAGTCGATTTGCCGCCTAATCTCTAATTTGGTCATGAGATGTGAGCCCTTTAATCACTTGTTGAGAAAGATAGTGAAATTTGAGTGGGCTCAAAATGTCAGCTTTCGTTCAAGCGCATCAAGCAGTATCTTCTCAATCCACCCGTTCTGAAGCCACCAGAATTGGGAAAACCACTTCTCTTGTACATTTCCGTCAACTAGAATACTTGTGGCAAATTTCTTGTGCAGTACGAGGAAGGCAGTCGGATAGAGCACGCCATCTACTACGTAAGCAAGACCTTCATCGATTATGAGAAAAGATATTCTCAAATGGAAAAGACATGTCTAGCTTTAGTATGGGTGTGTCAAAAGCTGATGCATTATCTGCTGGCCTCAGAAATCAAAATTTTGTCAAGGCTCAATCCTCTCAAGTACATCCTTGAGCAGCCTTTCCTTAATGGATGGATTGCAAAATGGCAAATCCTCCTGATGCAGTACGACCTGGAGTATGTTTCTCAAAAGTCAGTCAAAGGCCAGTCTATAGCAGATCAGTTGGCAGATTTTCCGTTGACAGAAGAGATCAAGGCAGAAGATGATTTTCTCGACGATCGCATCTGCAATATTCAGGAATCTCTAGTTTGGACCCTATTATTCGACGGAGCCAGGAATATGTCTGGTATAGAGATTGGGATCTTGTTGATCACTCCCGAGAAGGAGATGATCTCTTATTCTCTCAAACTCAGCTTTCAATGTACTCATAACATGGCCGAGTATGAAGCTCTAATACAAGGCCTTAAGATTCTGCAAGACTCCAATGTCAAGAGAGTATATAACTTCGGCGATTCATTGCTTGTTGTTAGCCAAGTTAATGCAGAATGGCAAGTGAAAGATTCAAAATTGATCCCCTATCAGAAGATTGCCTTAGCTCTCATAGGTAACTTTGAAGAATTTCAGCTCAATCATGTCAAGAGGGAATATAATCATATAGCCGATGGCCTAGCCTGCCTGGGTTCCATTTTGTCTTTCAAAGACAGTGAATCTTGTCGTTCCTTCAAGATTGGCAGACTTGATCAACCTGCCTTCATTCCAGCTGGGCAAGTAAACCAAGCCGCTCAGAAAGAGAAACCTTGGTACCATGACATCAAAAACTTTATTGAAACTAGTGAATTCCCACCAGAGATGTCAAGAAAGGAGCAACGTGCAATCCAATGCATGTCAGCCCGCTATTTTATCCTTGCCAATACTCTCTAGCGTCGTGGGTTCAGTTTTGAGTACGCCAGATGCTTAGACAAGGATGAAGCCATGGAAGTGGTCCAAGAGGCACACGAGGGAATTTGTGGTGGTCACGTCGGCTACCAAACGCTCGTCAAACAGATCATCCGGGTAGGGTATTATTGGAAAACCATGCAACAGGATTGCCATCGATTCGTAAGGAAGTGCGTCAAATGTCAGATGCACGCACCTTCTATTCATGCGTCAACCGCATACTTGCAGTCCGTAGTTTCTCCTTTGCCTTTTTCAATATGAGTCTTCGACGTAGTGGGTCCGATCACTCCTTCTGCATCTAATGGCCACATATATTTCCTCGCAGCTACAGAACACTTCACCAAATGGGTCGAGGTTGTAACTCTGCGAATGGTGGAGGGCCGAGATGTGGTTTCTTTTATTCATAGGAATCTTCTTTGCCGTTTCGGTGTACCGCACGTTATTGTGTCAGATAATAGCAGCCACTTTAAGAATGAAAGGATGAAGACCTTCTGTTCGAAGTTTAGGATTCATCATCATTTCTCAGCTCCGTATTACCCTCAAGGTAATGGCCAGGCAGAAGCCACCAACAAGATTTTGATCCGCATTCTAGAAAGAACTGTGGAAACGGGCCGTGATTGGCACGAGAAAATGCACGATGCACTTTGGGCATACCGAACCACCATTCGGACCCCCACCAATGCTACACCTTCAGAGTTTGTCTATGGGACTGAGGTAGTACTACCTCTCCAAGTTCAGAAGCCTGTGTTCAAGTTTGCGTCGCTCATCGAACTCCCGCTTGATCAATATCAGCAGTAAAGGTTGATACAACTTGATCTGTTGGACGAGAAGAGGCTAAAGGCAACAGAACATGCTCAAGCTTATCGTCAGAGGATAGCTAGGCATTATGCCAAATCAGTCATCGAGAGGAAATTCTGAGTTAACGATCTGGTGCTTAGATCGACAACTCAACTCAAGCATCGACCACGGGGCAAGTGGTCACCGAATTGGGAAGGCCCTTATGTGGTTAAAGAAGTGTTGCCTCGCAATTCCTATCGTCTGATCAATGCAGATGGGGTGGAACTGCCAGATCCAATCAATGCTCTGCACTTGAAGAGATTTTATACTTAAAATGTTTGTTCTAGCCTTTTGTACTCTTCAAAAAGCCTTTTAATAAAATAATGATCTTCTATCAATTCTCACATTCTTCTCCATGATACTGGGGCATTTTTATTTTTTATTTTTATACCTCTATCTTCTTTTCATCATGTGCAAGCAGGATTAGACAAACTCGTTGCTTCAATCTTATCAAATTTTCATTAAATCTTTGATCAATCTTTATTTTATCAATTTTATTCAATTTTATCAATTTTTGTCAATTTTTCATCAACTTTATTCAATTTTATCAATTTTTATCAATTTTTCATCAACTTTATTAAATTTTATCAAATCCTTATTCTCTAACCCTTTCAGGTTAATGGATAAACCTGATGCCTCTTTTCAATGAGGTACTCCTTTGTTCTTTTACCCTTTTAGGTTAAGGGATAAACCTGACCCTCGTTCTTCGAGGTGTTCCCATTCAGAATAAGGGATAATCCTGAGACCCCTCATAGGAGCGATATTGCTACCTATGAAGATTCTTTTGCAAAATAATTTTCGTTCATCTTTCTTTATGTTGTAAATTTTAATCAATTTCTCCTTATTAATTTTCCTCAAAATTCTATTCTTCTTTTCTCTTTCAGGTTAAGGGACAGACCTGAAGCTCGGCCTTCGAGGTATTCTTTTCCCCTTTCAGGTTAAGGGATAAACCTGAACCTCGTCCTTCGAGATCTTTCTTCCTTCAGGATAAGGGATAATTCTGAAGTCTTTCATCATCAATTTCTCTCTCAAATTTCTACCAATTTTTCAAATTTTATCAATTTTATTTGTTATTAAATTCTTTATCGATTTTTATCAATTATTTTATTTTTATCAATTTTTATCAATTTTGTTGATTCTTGTCGTTTATTCTATTCCCCTTCAGTATAAGGGATAATCCTGAGACCATCATAAATAAAATTCAAATCTTAGGCCATCTTGGGTCGAGGATTTTGAATAAATTTCTCATCTTTGTCATAATCGTCGGAATCTATTCATGCCTTTTGTCAATCCTTCCAGAATCCGACTCTCGGGTTGGAATTATTTCCGTCCCATCTGAGTTCTGACTCAGGTTTTTGTTTTCTTTTTAAAGGTACGGGTTCCGACTTGGGTCTCATATATATCCTATTTCCGAAGTTTCGAGTTCCGACTCGGGCTAACTTTTGGATTCGATGTTCGCATTGAACCAATTGTTACGTCGAAAATTTGAGTTCTCAAACTCGATTTTCTATTCTTTCTTTTATTTTAAAAAACTGGGTTCCGACTCGGGTTTTCCCTTTTATATTATATATTTTATTTCTGGAGTTTCGAGTTCCAACTCGGGCTTCCTTTTGGATCCGATGTTCGCATTGGACCAATTGTTACATCGAAAACTTGAGTTCTCAAACTCAATTTTCTATTCTTTCTTTTATTTTGAAAAACCGGGTTCTGACTCGGGTTTTCCCTTTTATATTATATATTTTATTTCCGGAGTTTCGAGTTCCAACTTGGGCTTCCTTTTGGATCCGATGTTCGCATTGGACCAATTGTTACATCGAAAATTCGAGTTCTCAAACTCGATTTTCTATTTTATCGTTTATTTTGAAAAATTGGGTTCCGACTCGGGTTTTCCCTTTTATATTATATATTTTATTTCCGGAGTTTCGAGTTCTGACTCAGGCTTTCTTTTGGATCCGATGTTCGCATTGGACCAATTGTGACATCAAAAATTCGAGTTCTCAAACTGGCTTTTCTATTTTATCATTTATTTTGAAAAATTGGGTTCTGACTCGGGTTTTCCCTTTTATATTATATATTTTATTTCTCGAGTTTCGAGTTCCAACTCGGGCTTACTTTTGGATCCGATGTTCGCATTGGACCAATTGTTACATCGAAAATTCGAGTTCTCAAGCTCAATTTTCTATTTTATCATTTATTTTGAAAAACTGAATTTCGACTCGGGTTTTCCCTTTTATATTATATATTTTATTTTTGGAGTTCCAAGTTCCGACTCGGGCTTCCTTTTGGATCTGATGTTCGCATTGGACCAATTGTTACATCGAAAATTCGAGTTCTCAAACTCGATTTTCTATTTTATTATTTATTTTGAAAAACCGGGTTTCGACTCGGGTTTTCCCTTTTATATATTATATATTTTATTTCCAGAGTTTCAAGTTCTGACTCGGGCTTCCTTTTGGATCCGATGTTCGCATTGGACCAATTGTTACCTCGAGAATTCGAGTCTTCAAACTCGATTTTCTCTTCTTTCTTTCATTTTAAAGATCTGGGTTCTGACTCGAGTTTTCCCCTTTATCTTCCATTTTTTGCGACTTCGAGTTCCAACTCAGATTTCCCTTTTTGATCCAATGCTCGTATTGGACCGAAGTTTTGCCTTTCTCTTCCCTCTTAGGTTAAGGGATAAACCTGAACCTCGACCATCGAGGTATTCTTTTCTCCTTCAGGATAAGGTATAATCCTGAAATACCGACAATCATTTTCGCTCAATTCTCAAGTATCTTGGAATGTCGGTCTCTTTTTCAACTCTCTGTTTCAAAAATCCAGTGCTCGTACTGGGGCATTTTTCAAAAACCCAGTGCTCATACTGGTCCATTTTTTAAACCCAGTTGTAATGCCCCGAAATTTTAACACAGTTTTTTTTTTTGTAACGCGAAAACAACTAATGATTCCAGGGTTAAGCATTTCAGAATGATACAGGAAGGAAAAAGCAAACCACACCATTTATTTTTATTTCAATAATAGTAGAATCCAACATCAGAGTTTTCACATTATGATTCTCAAAATAAAATTTCCAATCCGAAAGAAAGTAGGACCGCCAGGGAACAAGTAGATCAAATCTTGGTCAGCGCCTTATCCCGCGTCGCTCATAGAACTACTCTGTGCCTGAAAATAATAAAAATTATAGGAATTAGACAACCACGTCTAAGTATGAAAGACAATACTCTTAATGTAGGTATGTCATGAATCTAGTATGTGATGTGTGAATTTTTCAGCCTATTAAGAATCGCATCCTGGTCGAGACAAAACCACTTTTCCTTGGCGACAGAGAACATTGGCATAATGTTCATATAACCAATCCGTCCCCAATATGACATCATATTCAGTCACATCGAGCAAGATTACATCAGCAGGTAAGTTCTGTCCTTCCAGTATAATTATAACATCAGGGATGTAGTTCACACATATCAAATTATATCCTATCGGATTGTACACATATAATTCATGTTTCAGAGATTTAGTATGTGCACCTAGTAATTTCGCAAACTCTATAGATATGAACGAATGTGTAGCACCACAGTCAAATAGAACAAGTACAACACAACCATTAACAAATACTGTACCTTGTACTAGATTTCCTTTCTCCAACTCCTCCACAGTGGTGGCATATACTTGTCCAGGCACCCTCTTCTGTGCATTTTGCTATGGTGTTTGTTGCGGCTGAGATGGTTGATGTTGTTGCCCTCCTCCGGCATTACGTTTTTGCATATCCGCCATCTTGTTGTGGCACTAACGGGCATAATGACCCATCTTTCCATAATAGAGACATGCACCGGTGTCTCTGGGGAAAGGTTGTCCGTAGTGGAACCGGTTGCACTTCTGGCACACCCGATTTTGTCTTTGTTGTTGCGGAGGACGATTTCCACCATTGTACTTCTGCTTCTTGTAAGGTGGCTGGTACTTCTTGCCACCGTGGTGCTGCGGCGGACCGGCTCCCTGCTTCCTTGGTGTGTCCTTTTGACTCTTCCTTGATCGCTCCCATTCTTCGTTCAACATAGTAGCCACTTCAATGGATTGTGCGAGGGTGGACGGCAGATTAATCATCACTCGTGGTCGTAATCCGTCCTTGAGTCCGCGGACATACCTAGTTGCTCTGACTTTATCATTCGCGAACAAATTTGGGCAATAACGTTCCAAGGTCCAAAATTTGGTAGTGTATTCTACCAAGTTCATATTTCCTTGAGCAAGCTCCAAGAACTCCTGATGCTTCGGATCATGAGCGTACTGGGGAAAATATGTCTCTAAAAATGTCCGTTTGAAATCTTTGCATGGAATAGTATCCACTGCAGCAAAGTGGATGGTTCGGGTTGTGTCCCACCACTTCTGTGCATCTTCCGTCAAGCGGTAGGTGCCGAAGTCTGTTTGCTTATCATCGGGAACAGACAGAACCCGAAAAGCTCGTTCTGTCTCTGCAATCCAACTCTCGGCTAGTTTTGGATCAACCTTGCCTGAGAACGTAGGCAGGTTCAACTTCAAGAACTTCTCATAGGTGATTGTGTTGGTGTTATGCCTTTCACTTATGGCTGCGGCTAACTCCGCCTGGTGGCGCATTTGGGTGTCCATGGTTTGAGCAAGATTACCGAGAGTTTCCATCAAGAAACCCCTTTGGTCCTGCCATTCGTTCGCAGCGCTCGAACTAGCTTGGGATCGACGGTACACCAAATAACCATTTCAATACACACAATTTTACTATCTTTGAATTGTAGTGTTCTGTGATCATCGCAAAATTTTTCCACTCTTGTGGTTTCTCTCTCTTCCTTCTCTTTTCCTTTTCTAACCTCCATTTTTCTCCTTTTTGAAGGGAGAAGAATAAAAGAAAGAAGAGAAAGAGAGAAGAGAAAAGAAAGAAAGAAAGAGAGAAGAGGAACTATTTTGCGTGGTCTCACTTGACCTTGATTTGAAAATATTTAGCAAATAACTCGCCTCCGTTTTGAAATATTGCGAGAAAAAATGGAAAGACGGGATTCGCTCGTCGGTATGAGGTTCGACCGTTCCTGGCGCCTTTACCAGGGGTAATCGAACCAAGGATCGAATCTATGCCTTTTGCTTTGCCTAAATATAATCTAAGAATTTAATCTAACTCTAAATGCACAAAGAATCATGCTTGTGCAATGAGAGGATGTATGCTCTTTTCAAAGATGTTTTGAAAATTTCCAAGTATTCTGAGATGAACTTGGTAAGGGAATGAAGAAATATTTGAATTTAACTTAGAACTTGAGATAGATCAGAGAAGTTCTAAGTTTTCAGAGTTGGGAAATAAATACTGATTTCGAAGAGAAAGATTTGAAGCTTTGAAATGAAAGAAAATGGAATTTCAAAGTCAGAAATGGACTTTGAATTTAATCATGGATTTAGGAGAAGAAGATGAAATTTGAAAGTGTAATCTTAAGATTTGAAATCAGGACAAGCTTGAGAGATCCAAATGATATAGAAAGTAGAAATGGATTCAGACGAGATCTGAAGATGGAATTGGATTTGAAATCTAGAATTTAGGAATGGAATTGGATCTTAAAATGGATTTAAAATTTGAAATCTGAGATCCGATGTAAATTTGGGTTCTGGATCCTAAGATGG